>NW_019174732.1:468697-469046 GCF_002260705.1 Seriola dumerili | reverse complement strand
AAAATGTCATAGTATAGAAAGGTAACAAATGGCAAAAAAGGTCATAATATAGTATGGCATAAAATTTCAAAAATACGTCATAGTATATTAAGGCGTTAAAGGTCATAAAAACGTCATAGTATGGTCAGGTATCAAATGAAGTAGTATAGAAAGGCATAAAAATGCCAAAAAACATCTAAGTATAGTATGGCCGAAAAATGTCAAAAAATGTCATAGTATAGTATGGCATAAAATGTCAAAAAATACATCGTAGTATAATAAGGCATAGAATTTCATAAAAAAGGACATAGTGTGGCCAGGCATCAAATAAGATAGTATATTAGGCATAAAAATGCCAAAAAATCATCTA
>NW_019174732.1:457394-468048 GCF_002260705.1 Seriola dumerili | reverse complement strand
CAAAAAATGTCATAGTATAGTATGGCATAAAATGTCAAAAATACATCATAGTATATTAAGGCATATAAGGTCATAGAAAGGTCATAGTGTGGCCAAGCATCAAACAAGATAGAATATGAGGCATAAAAATGCCAAAAAACATCTAAGTATAGTATGGTCGAAAAATGCCAAAAACTGTCATAGTATAGTATGGCATAAAATGTCAAAAATACGTCATAGTATATTAAGGCGTTAAAGGTCATAAAAACGTCATAGCATGGTCAGGTATCAAACAAAATAGTATAGAAAGGCATGAAAATACCAAACAACATCTAAGTATAGTATGGCCGAAAAATGCCAAAAAATGTCATAGTATAGTATAGCATAAAATGTCAAAAATACATCATAGTATATTAAGGCATATAAGGTCATAAAAAGGTCATAGTATGGCAAGGCATGAGACGAATTAGTATAATTAAGCATAAAAATGCCAAAAAACATCATAGTTTAGTGTGGAATAAAATATCAAAAAACATCTAAAAATAATATGGCCGAAAAATGCCAAAAAACATAATTGTATAGTATGGCATAAAATATCAAAAAACATCTAAGTAAAGTATGGCCAAAAAATGCCAAAAAACGTCATACTATACTAAGGCATAAATACGCCAAAAAACGTCACAGTATAGTAAGGCTTAAATACGTCGAAAAATGTCATAGTAAACTACGTCAAAAAACGTCATAGTATACCAAAGCATAACATATCAAAAAATGTCACCGTATAGTAAGGCATAAATACGTCAAAAAACGTCATGTACACTTCGTCAAAAAAACATCATAGTATAGTAAAGCATGAAAACGTCAAAAAACGTCATAATATAGTAAAGCATAGAACGTTAAAAAACGTCACGTATACTAAGGCATAAAATTTCATAAAACAACATAGTACAGTAAAGCATAAAAAAGTCAAAAAAATGTCACATTATATTTAACCATAAATACATCAAAAAACGTCACAGTATAGTAAGGCATAAATACGTCTGAAAACGTCATAGTATACTACATCAAAAAACGTCACAGTATAGTAAGGAATAAAAACGTCGACGAATGTCATATTATGATAAGGCATAAAACATCATAGTACAGTAAAGCATAAAAACTTCAAAAAACATCATAGTATACTAAGGTATAAAACGTCAAAAAACGTCATAGTATAAAACGTCAAAAAACGTCATAGTATAATGTGTCAAAAAACATATTATACTAAGGCATAAAAACGTTAAGAAACGTCATGGTATATTAAGGCATAAGAAGTCATAAAATCGTCATAGTAGAGAAAGGCATAAAACGTTAAAGAACGTCATAGTATAGTAAGGCACAAAAAGGCATAAACGTCATAAAAACGTCATAGTATATTAAGGCATAAGTCATAAAAACGTCGTAGTATACTAAATCATAAAAGTCATAAAAACATCATAGTATAGTAAGTCATAAAACGTAAAAAAACGTCATAGTATACTAAGGCATAAAAGTCATAAAAACGTCATAGTATAGTAAGGCATAAAAAGGCATAAAACATTGAAGAACGTCATAGTATATTAAGGCATAAAATGTCATAAAAACGTCACAGTATATTAAGGCATAAAACATTAAAGAACGTCATAGTATAGTCAGGATATAAAACGTCAAGGTATACTAGGGCATAAAACATCATAGTATAATTAGTTGTAAAAACCTCAAAAAACGTCATAGTATACTTAAGCACAAAACGTCAAAAAATGTCATAGTATACTAAGGCATAAAAAGTCATAAAAACGTCCCAGTATAGTAAGTCATAAAATGTCATAGTATAGTGTGCCATAAAAACATCAAAAAACGTAAGAGTATAGTAAGGCATAAAATGTCAACAAATGTCATGGTATACTTACGCATAAAATGTTATAAAAACATTATAGTATATTAAGGCATAAAACGTCAAAAAATGTTGTAGTATAGTAAGGATTTAAAATGTCATAGTATAGTGTGTCATAAAAACGTCAACAAACGTCATGGTATACTTGGGCATAAAAATGGAAGACTATACTAAAGCATAAAACAATCTAGTATAATAAGGCATAAAATGTTAAAAATCATCACCGTATACTAAGGCATAAAACGTCAAAAAACGTCAAAGTATAGTAAGGACATAAAACGTCGCAGTACAGTGTGTCATAAAAACATCAAAAAACGTCATAGTATACTAAGGCATAAAAACGTCAACAAACGTCATGGTATACATGGGCATAAAAATGGAAGACTATATTAAGGCATAAAACTTTAAAAAAAATGTCATAGTATACTAAGTCACAAAAACATGAACAAACGTCAGAGTATAGTAAGGCATAAAAAGGTCAAAAATGTCACAGTATACTAAGCCATAAAAACATTAAAGAATGTCATAGCATAATATAGCATAAAACATCATAGTATAGTTAGGTATGAAACGTCAAAAAATGTCACAGTATACTTAGGCAAAAAAACACAAACGAACATCGTGGTATACTAAGGCTTATAAATGTAATACTATAATTAGGCATAAAACGTCATAGTATGATAAGTCATAAAAACATCAAAAAACTTAATAGTACAATAAGGCAGAAAACATCATAGTATAGTAAGGCAGAAAAACAGTTTAAATAATGTATTGTTGAAATGTTTGTAGGAATCAGAAGAGTGTGCAGTGTGAGAAGTCTGTTAAGAAAGACAGTTCTCCTTTAAAAACAAAACCAACTCTCTTTTCATTTATAGTAGACATAATTTAATATGCATCATCAGTTCCTAGCAATTCATCATCATCATCATCATAATTACTGTTTCATAATCATCATTTCAGCAGCAGTGTTTCACAGTTATCGTCCAACCCAAAGCAAAAGAAGAGGTAATGAAAGATAATTCAAACAGATCAGTCAAAAAAACTCATGCACATTCTTCAGCAGCGTGGAAACAGAGCGGCAGGTCTGGACCTCAGCCTGCTCCTGTTCATCCACCTGGTTGTTACTAAGATAGACTGGATAAAAACAGTAGTAGCATTATTCACAAGTACTGAGTAAGCTTCTTTTGCTGTCATGTTCTCTGGTAGTGATATGAAGTATGAAATGCATAGAGAAAGTGGTGATTCTCATCATTACTAAGATTAAAACTTTACTAAGATTAAACCTGTAAACTGCATAAGTACACTGTCATCCGGGCTTCAGAGATAATTGTGCTTTAATTTACCTTCAGGGTTTGTGTGTGATGACTATCAGCTCACACACCTAAATATTCTGATCTTAAAAAACTGAATGTCGGATGACTGAAGGTGTGTTCACAACAAATTCAGAAGCTAATTTCATGTGTGACCGCACGGAGTGCACAGATGCTAGCTGTAGGTTAGCTAGCAGTATAGCCAGGTGGCCAAAACAATGTTATAATGAAGGATTTTATGTGTTCATATGCAAAACTTCATTTCCATACCCTGTTGAAATCTGACATCTTAACATACTGGTATCTTACATTTATTCATTTCTGTGTCCGTATGTTAATTAGGTGGGTGGTCCTTCATTAGTCTAAAGCCTAATTGGTTATAGCAGTGTGATCGATTAGATGGATCTGCTACTACTGCCTTGACTGATACACAGGAGCTTTGCCTTTCCAGTGTTGCCAACTTAGCGACTTAAATAAATAATAAATAAATGTAGAAATGAATAAAGACATAAATGTAGAAATGCATAAATAAATAAATAAATCTAGAAATACATAAATAAATAGATTAATAAATGTAGAAATACATAAATAAATAAACAAATTTAGAAATACATGAATAAATAAATGTAGAAATATATAAACAAAAAAATGTAGAATCACATAAATAAATATGTAAATAAATGTTGAAATGCATAAATAAATAAATGAATACATGGATTAATTAATGCAGAAATAAATAAATAAATGTTGAAATACAGAAATAAATAAATGAATAAATGTAGAAATACATAAACAAAAACCATTTAGAAATACAAATCATGGCTCATGTTTGCATATAATATAATTCTGTACTGATCCACTGAACCATGTTATATAATTTATTCTTTCCGTTTGTCACAGTTTTGCATGTTCTTTAACTTTCTTTTGTCACATCTGTCGTTTGAATAAAGTTTCACTACAGAGAGACGAGGGCCATAACTCAGTATTCTGAGATCATTCAGTTTGTTCACTGTGAATTAAGACGCTGAAAATGAATTTAAGCAGTTTATCTTAAGATGCCAGATTTTAACCTTTAAACTGTGTAAGGACTCAAAGGTCCAGTATTATGTGTGTGACTAAGGGGGGCGATCTGGTCAAAAGATCATATGACAATCCTTTTGAGTAGAATCTCAATCCACGATCTGCATCCTGTTTCCACTCTGGTTTTATTGTGAAAGTCAGGGAGTCACAACAGGAAGTTGTGATTCATATCTTTCTGCCGCTTTGATGCGTCTTTCAAAAGTTTGTCCGCTCGCCACTGCTCCACGCCCACAACCCTGTTCTCTGTTTACAAAATATATGTCCTATATGTAAGTATTTTAATCTGAAAGTTCAGGTGCTGCTAACCAGCTAGCCGTCATCCTGCTTCCTGTCTCCCTCCCTGCGGCAAGTCTCTGGTCCTGCAGACGGACTAACTGCACTGTCTTGGACTGCAGCTGGTGACAGTGGTTCTGGTTCTGCTCAGGTGGAGAACTGGTTCATGTGGAGCTGCTGTCTCTAGATGTTAGCGGTTAGAGGGCTAAGCTAGCTGCTACCAGCTAACATGGTCCGTTAGCAGAGACTTTTAACATTGAATATCTAAATATATAAACTGTTAATGAGGAGATCTGAACGACTCATCTGAAGAAGTTCATGTGACCAAGTCAGAGCAGATCGTCCGCCCCGTGTGTGTGTGTGTGTGTGTGTGTGTGTGTGTGTGTGTGTGTGTTTCTCCATCTCTCTCTTATTTTTCTACTTCCATGAACTGCAGTCATCTTGACATCTTCTCATGTCTGAGCTTCACCTGCACACCTGTCACCTGTAAAACTGGCTTCCAATTCGGTGTGAACACACCTGGACACTAACCCTATCAGCTGAGTGATGTCGAGTGATGTAACTCCACCATCTTCTTCTGTTGTTTTTTTGGTAAAGTCTTCATTTTGAGGCGATGGACAGTAAATCAGGCACCTTTAACAAACCATGGAAATGTCCATTAGAAATTTGAGGCATCCACCAGTAACAAAGTGAGAGACATCTGCTCAGGAGTCGTCATGCTGTAGTGCATTTCCCAATGCTTATAAAAAAAATACATGAGAAAATAATCGAGTAACTTTTCTGTTAAAAATCAAAGATATAATAATAATTACTGATATACAGTTTAAACCTTTAAAAACATTTGGTGCGCCAAACACAGCACAGCAGTACATTACTAAGTACAGTACAGAAGTCCAGAGGGGAGGTGAAGCCACTGAGTGGACTTTCAGACAACCGTCATGGACTTCATGATGTATGTGATACACCTAAGTTACTAATCTTCTGGTGCCTCCTCTTTCAAATACATATTGCCCAAACAGAAGAGGAGGCAGGCACCCTGAGGTGTTCGAACATGACACACACACCAGTTATGACACGTGTCTGAGGCTCAGCAGGTTGGGTTTTCTGACTTAAAAACAAACATATTTGAAAAGTAAAAAGCAGGTGGAAATTACAGCAGGAAGAAAAGCTGAAAGTTAAAGGCTGCAGTTTTCATTTCATCCCACTTTACCGAAGAGTTGGAGGAAGGAACATGTCGCTCTTTTCTACCCTCCAGGAACTCAGGACCAGAATCTAAAGCTGTGTCCCAGTTCAGGGGCCACATCCTACAGAGGACGTGGTCTATGAAGGTGCGGCCCTTCGTAGTCGTCGTAGAGGATTTCCTCTTTGCGTCAGCGGCTGTTCCCGACGTTACAGTCTAGTGTCTCGGTTTTAACAGTTGAAGCATTAGCTGTTGAACTGAGCTGAAACACAATACTGACGTTTAACAGTGTGGTCCTCAGGCTCTCTGTCAGTGTGGTTTGCTGACATATTATTTTAATTACCAGCGCAATGAATCTTGGAATATGCTGTACCACGAAGGAGCCACCTGTTGGAGCCTTCACGGTCCAGGAAACGGTCCACCCTTGACGGTATTTAAGTGCAGACCCTGAACTGGGACACAGCTTAAGTCTACTTCCTGTCCTCAATAAGGGTTCTGCTCCTGAGGTAGAACCTTCTAATGACCCAAGAACTATGAGGGCCGAGTTTGCAGCACTGAACATCACGTTCCATTTAGTTTCATTCAAAATCAGAAATAAAAACCCACCAAGGGAGTGTCCTGATGGCCGAGTGGTTGCGGCACAAACTGTACCGGCGCAACGAGCCCTGAGCGGCAGGTTCCTGGTTAGTTTAGTTTATTGTTTAATTTGACAGGGATTTATTTTAGCATAGTGTGAAAACAGGGAACGACACTAATGTGTTGCACAATGAGTTTATAACTGCTGCTAATTCTTGACTCCCCATGTGTCTTCCACTCTCTCTCTACTTTCTTTATAAAATAAAAGTATAAAACGTCCAAACAATAACTTTAACTAAAAACCACAGAGACTCTAACAGGTTGTTGCTTCTTTGGACTTTCTTATTGCTTGCTCTCTCACTGCCTCTACACACAACAGGAAATTACTAAGAACAACACAACAGTGTTTTTGGTCTGTTATGTGTAGAACTGTGTTTTTTTTAACCTGTCAGATTAATTTAAATCTCTGCTGTCAAAAACAAAACAAAAGGGGTTTGAGTTCCTGGTTTAGCTCTACAGGGTTCCTCGGTTCCTGGAACATTATTGAATGAGTATTTAAATGGTATTTTTAATAATACTGGCACCAAAGTCTGGCCTGCAGTTGTACACGCTCCACCTTCACTCTTGCTACATGGAGGTCTCACTACTCCTGACACTGACGCTGGATATCAGTCACATGATGCAGGTTCTTATGTAAACAGTGGATTCTGGACTGAGCGCCTCTGTTAATGTGCTCAGTAGATTTTATCGTCACAGTTTTACTCTGAGGTTTTTTACTAACAGCGCAAAATACTCCAGAATCCGGAGATGTCATTTGAAAATATGAACCCATATTCATATATCCAGCCGCAGTGACTGTTCACCTTGCTGAGCACAGTTCAGGTGAAAATCAATTTAAAAATAACGATCAGATCAAACCAGTGCGAACCAAAACTGATGAGCCTCAGGTTTCATGAATGGCACTCTGTAGAGACGATGATACAGCTGTTCATAGTTCAGTCTGATGGATGGCACTGCATAAACACAGAGGAGGAGGAGGAGCAGGAGGAGGAGGAGTCACAGAGTTTCTCCTTTCACTTGCTCATTGTTGTTGAGTCCTGGGGAGGGTTTACTCTTCATGCCCTCGGTGCCCCCCCGCGACGTCTCCTGGAAGAAAAGGTGGGGCATCCACACGGACATGACGATCCGCTTGTACTCCCTGCGGAAGTTCTGGTTCAGCAGGCCGTAGATGATGGCGTTAAGGCAACTGTTGAAGTACGCCATGAAGTAGCTGACCACAAACAGCCACTCCGGGATGCGAGGCGCCACCGCCTCCGGGTTGATGGCGACAGCCAGCCCGATGAAGTTGAGCGGCGCCCAGCAAATAGCAAACAGCACGAACACCACAAACATGGTGATGAAGTTCCTCAGGTCGCTGGGCTTGATGCGGGGGCGGACCTCCGACTTCACCTTCCGCCTCACCTGGATGACCAGGATCCAGATGCGCAGGTAGCAGAAGGTAACCACGGCGATGGGCACGAAGAAGTGGATGACCACCACGGTGATGGTGTAGGACGTGCTGACCGTCTGCGCGAACGTGCAGGAGTAGATGCGCGGGTCGTACTGCAGCGAGCCCACGAAGAAGTTGGGCACGATGGCGACGACGGTGAGCAGCCAGATGAGCGCCACCAGCAGCAGCGTGTTGCGGTAGCTGTACAGCTTGTCGTAGCTGAAGCTGTGGCAGATGTAACAGTAGCGGTTGATGGCGATGCCTGTGATGTTGAAGATGGAGCCGATGACACTCAAGCCCATGAGGAAGCCGCTCACCTGAGAGAGAGAGGGAGAGAGAGGGGGAGAGAGAGGGAGAGAGAGAGACAGAGAGAGAGAGAGGGAGAGAGAGAGGGAGAGAGAGAGAGAGAGAGAGAGAGAGAGAGAGAGAGAGAGAGAGAGAGAGAGAGAGAGGGGGAGAGAGAGACAGAGAGAGAGAGAGACAGACAGAGGGAGAGAGAGAGGGAGAGAGAGAGAGAGAGAGAGAGACAGAGAGACAGACAGAGAGACAGAGAGACAGAGAGAGAGACAGAGAGAGAGACAGACAGAGAGAGAGACAGAGACAGACAGACAGAGACAGACAGATAGAGACAGACAGACAGAGAGACAGACAGACAGAGAGAGAGAGAGACAGACAGATAGAGACAGACAGACAGAGAGACAGACAGACAGAGAGAGAGAGAGACAGCTTAGTGTTGAAATAAATTCAAAGTGTCTGTTTCCTCGTGAGCAGCAGGTTCAGAGTTTCACTGCAGACAGACGTCCTGAGAGACTCGAGGCTGTAATCGCTGTCAAAGGTGCTTCAGCTAATATTTATGTCAATGTGATATTTCAGTTTTTACTTTCTAAACTCACAGACAGAAACTTCTGCCTCTCAATCAAAACAAAATAATTTCTGTGCTAACTGAACGATCCACAGAGCAGAGCTCCGCTCCACAACAAGCACACCAGAGGATTAAAGCAGTAGAAACACTGAATAAAACAATTTGACTTCAGACATCAGAGATTCAGCCACGCTCCTCAGTGACACAGGACAGAGGACGGGACGTCTCCAGAGGACAGAGGACGGGACGTCTCCAGCAGCTGAGCAGCTTGTTCCTCTGAGAACTTCAGATCCAAACGTCCCACGACTAAAATCATCTGCTTCAAATAACCAGCTGAAAACCACAGAGGTGGAAAAAGTGTCTGATAAGAGTCAATGTTGAGCTTCTGTCAGACAAACACACTGAAACATGATCATACAGGATATGATGTCATCAACAGGCGACCAATGAAATGTTACCATGATTAAAATCACAGATTTCTCTGGTTTGAGAATTGATGGAAACATTTGTGATGATGTAAGAACACGACTCAACAACATACAGAGAGGAGGGCGAGTTGTTTTTTTAAAGAAAAGTTACAGATTATAAATTAAATACATCTGCAAAAAAATCCAAAGTTCTGTTTTGACTTTGTCAGTATGAGAGAAATTAATTTAAAGGATTTTATCATAAAACACAAAACCTGAAAAAACTGAAAGACCTGTATATGATAGGCCACGCCCCCGAGTGCACCAATCAATACAGTGCTTCAGATTCTGGTGAACACTCGTCTCCAGAGCGTGGAAACCTGAACTGGAGAAAGTCTTGACTGTGCTGTAACATGACATCACTTCCTACCTGAGGCTCCTCCCTGTTTTTACCTGTTAAAGGAAGATTTTCATGAACTGAACTGAGGGTCAAAGGTCACACAAACTGTACAGACTGTAAAGCTGCAGAACAAGCATGAAGGTTGCTATGGAAACATTATTCATTATATAAGTATATACAGTATATACATGAGAAGTTCAGTCGTGGCTCACCTTGCACTGGGTCTCACCTAGTGACCAGCCGTCATGGAAGATGGCGTACAACACCAGAGGGTAGGGGTAGAACGCCACCACCAGGTCAGCGAAGGCCAGACTCACCACAAACACGTTTCCTGTGGAGGAAGGAGACAGAATCATGTGACTGGAACAAGCACCGACAACCAATCAATCGCACTCACTCCTCCGCTCAGACTAGTTTCAGGTCACAACCTGGCTAAAACGTGTTTGTGAGGTCACTGCGACCTTGACCTTTGACCCCCCCCGTGGAATCTAAACAGTTTGTCCTTGAGTCCAGGTGAATTTTTGTGCCAAATATGAAGAAGTTCTGTCGAGGCGTCACTGAGACATCGTGTCCACAAGACGGACGACAACATGGAAACAAAATGGCTGCCGGTCAGCTGATCCTCCACACACACACACACACAGACACACACACACACACAGACACACACACACACACAGACACACACACACACACAGACACACACACACACACAGACACACACACACACACAGACACACACACACACACAGACACACACACACACACAGACACACACACACACACAGACACACACACACACACAGACACACACACACACACAGACACACACACACACACAGACACACACACACACACAGACACACACACACACACAGACACACACACACACACAGACACACACACACACACAGACACACACACACACACAGACACACACACACACACAGACACACACACACACACAGACACACACACACACACAGACACACACACACACACAGACACACACACACACACAGACACACACACACACACAGACACACACACACACACACACGCACAAACACACACACACAGGTTTACCTTGATCATCAATGACTGATGATTGGAAATGTTCAACCTGATGAACTGCATGTGTTTATTATTTTCACTTTGTGACTTTATTATGATGTCATCACCCCCC
>NW_019174732.1:457118-457378 GCF_002260705.1 Seriola dumerili | reverse complement strand
TCTGACGCGCACACACACACACACACACACACACACACACACACACACACACACACACACACACAAACACAGTAACCTCTGTTCATCCTTCAACAGCGATGAAAAGTCACATGGTCTCTGAACATGAAGCTGAATGAAATAACGTGTCGATGGAGATCAGAGCTAATCTCTCTAATCTGTTTAATCTGTTTCCATGAGTCAGGGACGAGTCAGCACAGACAGAGAGAGGGAGAGAGAGAGAGAGAGAGGGAGAGAGAGAG
>NW_019174732.1:447633-456629 GCF_002260705.1 Seriola dumerili | reverse complement strand
GGGGGGGGGGTCTGTGCTGCAGCAGTTCTGTCTCAGTGCTCACATTTCTCTGACCCTTCAGATGCAACATGGCAGACAGACCTGCCACGACCTGCTGACCACGCCACTGAGGAAACCATCAGCATCAGCACAGGAAGATGGTGACTCAGAGAGGAGGCGGAGTCACAAAACAGACCGGAGGTTTGGTCCAACACCAACCACACTGAAACATGAAGCTGCAGTTCCTCTAACGACCACTAGAGTCTGGCTCCAACAGTGAGTCAGTCCCCATAGACTCCCATGTTAAAATGTCCAACTTTACAGCAGAAATCAACATGTTTACAGCCTGGTACAGAAACTGTTTGGGTCTCTAGAGATAATTTCCTCCTTCATGACACCTGTTTATATAACTCACCTGTTTATATAACTCACCTGTTTATGTTTTATTAAGGACTACAGTTATGGAGGATTGAGGGCGTGGCCTCTTTGAGTGACAGGTGGGTCAAAGGTTTGAAAATCACCTTTGATCACAAACATTTGCATTTGGTACTACAACTACAACTACAACTAAAACTACAACTAACTACAACTACAACTGTAACTAACTATAACTAACTACAACTAAAACTACAACTAACCATAAATATAACTACAACTACATCTATAACTATAACTAACTATAACTATACCTATAACTGTAACTAACTATAACTTACTATAACTATAACTACAACTATAACTAACTATAACTAACGATAACTAATTATAACTATAACTGATTTAAACTAACTATAACTAACTATAACTATAACTAACTAAAACTAACTATAACTATAACTAACTAAAACTAACTATAACTAACTACAACTAATTATAACTATAACTAACTATAACTACAACTATAATTATAACTAACTATAACTAAAACTAACTATAACTATACCTATAACTGTAACTAACTATAACTATAACTATAACTGTAACTAACTATAACTTACTATAACTATAACTAACTATAACTAACGATAACTAATTATAACTATAACTGATTTAAACTAACTATAACTAACTATAACTAACTATAACTATAACAAATTATAACTATAACTAACTATAACTAACTATAACTATAACTAACTAAAACTAACTATAACTAACTACAACTAATTATAACTATAACTAACTATAACTACAACTATAATTATAACTAAGTATAACTACAACTATAATTATAACTAACTATAACTAACTATAACTATAACTAACTATAACTAACCAGCCTGTCTTCACTGTCTCGGCCGGTTGAGGCTTCACAGCTGATTGAACATGAACATGTGGAACCACAGAACTGAAGCAAAGCTCCATCTGAAAAACATGTTTAATGTGTCAGTGCATATTAAGCTTTTATGGCACATTGTCTAAGCGTTTGTACAATATTCATGCAGTGACATCAGCAGTGACATCAGCAGTGACATCACTGGCGTTCATTGAGCAGGGCTGTTGAGATGAATGGGCTGATCAGTGGATGATTAGCGCCCTCCTCAGCAGAAGGAGGTCTTCCACAGCGTGTCATCATCTGAAGAGCCACTCAGGTTGGAGAGAAAACAGTAATTAGTTCACACCCTCCTGTTTCTGTCTGACGACAGTCCCCTCCCCCACTCAGACAGCTCCAGCTCCCTGTTTATCCAGTCAGAGAAAATATGAACCATTTGTGTGAAACTTTGTCATATTTGTTGTGTGAAGTCTTGAGTAATGGCTAAAGAGAGTTTTCAGAGGTCCCTGTGACCTTTGAACTTTGACCTTAGGACACCAAAATCTAATAAGTTCATGTTTGAGTCCAAATGAATGTCCATGCCAAATGTGAAGAAGTTCCGTCGAGGTGTTACTGAGATACCGTGTCCATGAGAATGAGACGGACGACGGACAACCTGAAAACAAAATGGCTGCCGCTCTGACTGTCGCCGGCGCCAAGGAATAAAAATGTTCCGAGCCGCAGCAGCTGGAGGCGTCAGTGTGAAGTTACATCAGGACACTCGCCATGATTTTAACAGCAGTCTCTGGTTCTGTCAACAACATTATGATTGATATTTTCACTCTGAGCAGCGTGAACATGATGTTCTGGGTTTTTATTCTTCCACGCCGGCGACAGTCAGAGCGGCAGCCATTTTGTTTTCAGGTCGTCTGTCCGTCTCGTTCTCGTGGACACGATATCTCAGTAACGCCTCGACGGAACTTTTTCAAATGTGCCACAAACACTGACCTGAACTCAAGGATGAACTGATTAGACTTTGGTGGTCAAAGGCCAAAGGTCAAGGTCAAAACACTTTTTAGCCATTAGACCTCACACGGACGGTTCATGTTTAATATGACTGTGGATAAACAGGAAGTGACCTGGTGGAGGAGGTGCCTGTAGTTTTCCTGTGGCTCCGCTGTGTGTGGTGCATTTATGCTAACGGGGCGGCTGAGTGCTTCTCCTCTTAGCCGGGTGTCAGTGGCCTGGAGGAGGCGCCATCACAGCGCTCAGGGGTTAATTGCAGCCATTCATCAGTGAGGACGGTCCGTGTGCCAGAGCCATTAAAAGTGAGTCATACATCAGAGCAGCAAACATGGCTGTAGCCGCGAGCTCCGGGGCGGAGGTGTCTCATACAACGCACAGGAGAGCGTGCACCTGGGGCATGTAGGGGTTTAATGCTGACATCCTGCCCCCCTCAGCCCATAAATGTGTGTGTGACCTTCCATGTCCTCCTCACCCCCTCCTCACCCCCTCCTCACCCCCTCACACACTGCTATAAATCCCCTTCTCCCTCTCTTCCCCCTTTTTGCCCTGGTTACCTCATCTGTCTCCTCCCATTTCGCTCTTCCCTCCCATCCCTCATTCTCTCCACTATCACGTTCTTTATTAGAACTTCCCCCGCCCTCCCCCACCTCCCACCAGGTCCCATTTGGACCAGCCAGATCCTCGTTATGGAGGCCAGTTGTTGGGGAGATGAGACTCTCCTTCAATTCTGCAACACCTCTGCCGGAGGCGACGACTCCGACGTGACGGAGCTCGCCACTGATTGATGGTGACAGTCAAGTACAGGGAAGGAGAGGAGGAAGAGGAGGAAGAGGAGGAAGAGGGGAGGCAGGGGGCGGATGTGATGGGAACAGGGGGGGCAGTAGAACAAAGGAGGGGAGACATCCAGCACTGTGTTGGTTTCAAAACATATGTATGGCCATGTGATGCTGGGTCCACGTCAAAGCTTGTGCTCAGTCTGCACACACACACACACACACACACACACACACACACACACACACAGTTTTACTTTTCTTTCTCCTCCATCACCTGGAATCAGTCGAGGTCCTCAAGGATGTTCCAGGCCCTTCAATTGAGTCGGGGGGGGGGGGGGGGGGGGGGTCGTAATACAGTGGATGAGAGTGAAGTGACGAGCCCCCCCCCTTGTCCTCACCCCCTCTGACTCAGTCCGTCTTTGTTGGTCCTACATCGCTTCCTGTTTCTGTCCCCTGAGCTGTGGAGTGCAGGTGTGTCAGTGTCCTGAGGTCGTGAGGTCACACCTGTGGACGCACATCAAGATGAATCGACACGTCAAACATCCTCGCTCCTGCTAACGTGCTAACGTGCTAACAAGCAAGTTTAAAGAGATTGGCCTCTTTAACTTTTTATATTTCTTCTTGCTTCTTCTCTGTTTCCAGGGCAACCAGATGTGTTAAGGTGCGATCAGCTGCATCGTTGTGTGTTTCCGTCACCAGGACAGTCAGCGAAGACGCAGCCCGACTCTGTGGACCGAGCACTGTGACGCAGGATGTGCAGAGGGGTTTGTTGTCTGAAGGCCCAGGTGTGAGCTGCTGGTCGCCGCGGGGACTGTTGTCAAGGTCTGGACTTCATTGTCAAGTGCTGTGTCTGGGTGTGTCATGAGGCGCCACGCTCGTTGTCAGGAGCTGCTGTGTGTGTGTGTGTGTGTGTGTGTGTGTGTGTGTGTGTGTTGTCAGCTGCTGTGTCGGCCTTTGTTGTCTGGAGCTGTGTTTGCTGGTGGAAGCTGCTCGACAGCAGCAGCCTGCGCTCTTTCAGATAAGTAAATGTCAGGGGAATCCACCAAATCACGTTACGCTAGTGAAGGGGGGGGGGGGGGGGGGGCACCAGGGCTGCTGGCTTCACTCCAACTGACACACACACTGTAAATACGCAGTTAACACACACTGTCACAGTCTTCATCATGTACTCTCTCGCTCTCACACACACACAGGTTGTAGTGTAATGTAATGACAGCCTGTGGTTCAGGGCACATGCAGAGAGGAGTTAAACACATTAATACAGATGTAATAAATAACTCACTGTACGTCTCTATGTCAACAGATTCTGATCTGTTTGTTTATTTTATTTGTTTACACTAACACAAACAGTTCCGCAACTGGACTGGTACTGGACTGTTGCTAAGCAACACAAACATCTTCATCCTCTCCTGACGACCAGACATCATTAAATTCAAATGTTATTTATGGAAATAATTTCATCTTTGTTTGTTACAATCTGAGATCATAACGACGTTAACGTGACGCTGATTAACGTTAATAGAACAGCTGTTGCTGACTATCGCCAGCACGAAGGAATAAAAAGTGAGGCTGTGTGAAGTACAGAAACCCTGAACTCTGATTGGTTACTGAAAACACCTGCAGTAGTAGGGAAGAGAGGATTGTGAATGAAAGAGGAATAAAGATAAATTCAGTCACTGCTCTCTAACTTCCTGTAAGGAGTCGGAGCGGGGTCATCATATCACAGCTGCGTGCGACACGTTCTCTCCTGCTGGTCGCCATGTGAACGAGGTGAACATGGAGGTGCAGCCGCCTCAGAGAGGAGGACAGGAAGTGGTTAACTCCGAGTCTCTCTGTGGCATTTGGATCAAAACTGACGGAGGTCTTAAACGCAGCGCGGCGTCACGGCTAACGGGATAACTGATGACAAGATAGCACATGGAGTGTGACAGGAGAAAAGAGTTTCAACCCGCTGCTCCAGCTGGTAATAAACACACAGAGAGAGTTGTTCAGGCTCAGAGGGAGAGTCTGACGCCTGGTTTGCTGCAGTGCTGTGAAAGATGGCCGAGCGCTGAGGGTTTAAAGATGCAGTAAATAACAGAGAGAGAGACAGGTGTGACTGAAGCAGCACAGAGGGAGTCACTCACAGAGCCCCCCCATGAATATCAGTGTAATGATGCAAACGGCTCCAGAATAAGACAGGCACCTGAACACACCACGGAGTGAAAGAATAAGAGCCGAGACAAAAGTAAAGAAAGAGAGAGATTAAAAACATGAGACCTAACGAGGCTGACACTGAATCAAAGGCATCAACAGAATCTACAGGAAGTTCAGGAGGAAGCTTTAACCCCTTCCTGACGCTGTCCAGAGCTTCCAGTGCAAATTCATGTAATGACTGATGTAACTGTTCAGTGGCCAATCAGAAGCTAGAGAACCATGAGGAGGGTCCGGCCTGGTGTGTTCATGAACTCAGACCTGAGGTGGAGGCTGACCTGAAGATCTGTTTAAGAGCCGGGTTTCAGCGAGGGGGGGGGGGCGCACACACTCTGGACGTTTGACTCCAAACTCAGAGACTGAAACTGGTATCAAGAATGAGACGTAGTTTCTATAGCATCAATATTTTGGGATCGACCCCCCCACCCCCCCACATCAGCCTCCTCTGCACAGTCTCTGTCAGACAAAGAAGAAAAACCAGCTGCTTCAGCGTCAGAGACTCTGAACGAGACGGAGACTCATCAGACTCCGTCAGAACCAGAGGACATCAGGACACTTCCTGTCTCAGGTAGAGGACACCTGTCTCAGCTTCACCGCTGACAGAGGACACCTGCAGTGACCCTGCTTGTCTGTTGTCATGGATGTCATTGTTAAGGGACAACCTGCTGCGTCCTCAGGAGGAGGCTGGAGCTGTCTGTTGGAGGGGGGGGCGGTGATTACTCTGTCTCCTCACAGAGACGTTACGTATCAGTCCTCAGGGTTTCCCTCAGAGACGCGACATCGTGAGAATATTGATTTTAGTTTACTTGAGACAACACTGACTACAACAGGAGAGGAGACGTTTCCATCAACCTGCTTCATGTGCAATTTGAAACTGCAAACCAAAAGACAAGTCAAGGAAATTTCCGTGCACCACACGAAGGAGAGATCCGTCACCGTGTTGAGCTGGAACGATGTGACGAGAGGAGGAAACCCAGATCAGAACATTTTAAGCAAAACTGTGATGGAGGCTAAACAGGGTCAGGGCCCCGCACCCGAGGACTCAGGGGCCTCCAGAGTATCTGACCACACACACACACACACACACACACACACACACACACACACACACACACACACACACTCACTCACTCACACACTCACTCACTCACTCACTCACTCACAGGAAGGGGGAGCAATGGAGGGAGAAATGTTCACTGACACCGATTCAAACGTGAGGAAGATTTGAGAGAAAGTTTCAGATCTTTAATTTGAACTCAAGAGAAACCAAAGTGTTTTTCTTCAGTGAAGATTAAACCCAGAGAAGATTCGCTTTAACAAAACAGAATCTGCACCTGCTCCGATGTTTCCTGTAATATCTGCACAGTGAGCTGCAGGAACGTCACTGAGGATCAGACAGTGTGAACTTAACTCTGAAGTACAGGTGCTGAACAGACAGTGACACCTGAGAATGTGGTTGACCTGCGAGACATCACTGAGAGACACAAGAAGACAGACACGTGAACACATAGAGACACAAACGCATCACAGAAACGACTACAGAGAGACACATGATGACTACAAAAAAGATTCAAAAACTACAAAACAAAGTCCATGAACAGAAGTCAGAAAGTCCAGGAGGGAAACACGAGGAGTAACTGGACAGAAAGCACCAGGGAACACAGAGGAAAAACTACATAAGAGCAAACAGGAGGACAACAGACGGACTGACAAAGACAAGAGGGAGCCTTGACCTTTGACCTTTGACAAACAAAGTCTCATCAGCTCATCCTTGAGTCCAAGTTAACATTTGTGCCAAATTCAAAGTTCCCTTGCAGTTGTTAAGATATTACATTCACAAGGCCATAATCATGTTTTGTGAGGTCACTGTGACCTTGACCTTTGACCTTTAGCCACCAACATCGAATCAGTTCATCCTTGAGTCCAGGTGAATGTTTGGGCGGGTGTCCCATCAGAGACACCCACAGATCCAGACTGCGGTCTCACATGAAGACAAGCTCAGAGGAGACAGTCTGGTGTAAGACGACTGACTGATACAGAGCTGCTGTTAGACGCTGTTAAAGGTTCTATAAACCATGGTCTCTGCAGCTACACGTCTCACTAGAGCACCAGCATCTCAGACCAAGACTAATGCTTCTTCAGCCACACCTCCAACCTCACTTTGGTCATACCTAAAACATGAAGTAAAACATGCAACAGGTTCCTAAAGTTGGATGGAAATCAAATGCAAATGAAGGTTTGGGATGTAGTCATTCCTACACTGTAATCTTTTTGTATTTGTTGTTACAAAGCTGCAGCCGAGGCTAGCTGAGGCTAGCGGCTAGCTGAAGCTAGCTGCAGCCAAGACTAGCTGAGGCTAGCGGCTAGCTGAAGCTAGCTGCAGCAGGCGCAGGCATCTCAGTGGAGAGGGAGAGGACGACAGAGCGAGGTCGCAGGCATCTCAGTGGAGAGGGAGAGGACGACAGAGCGAGGTATATATAACCAGGTAAAATAAGAGTAGTCATAATTTCGCGCTGCCCCAAGCCTAGGCTTCAGCTAGGCCGCTAGCCTCCAGCTAGTCTTGCTGCAGGCTAGCTTCAGCCTAGCCGACTAGCCTCAGCTAGTCTTGCGGTGCAGCTAGCTTCAGCTAGCCGCTAGCCTCAGCTAGTCTGGCTGCACGACCAGTAGCCCTAGCCCAGCGCCTCGGCCACTTGTAACACAAATACAAAAAGGATTCAACGCACACGATGCTAGCGAATGACTACAGCTCCAAACCTTCATTTGCCCACATTTAATTTCCATCCAACTTAGGAACCTGTTGCATGTTTTACTTCATGTTTTAGGTATGACCAAAGTGAGGTTGGAGGTGTGGCTGAAGAAGCATTTAGGTCTTGGTCTGAGATGCTGGTGCTCTTAGTGAGACGTGTAGCCTGCAGAGACCATGGTTTATAGAACCTTTAACAGCGTTCTAACAGCAGCTCTGTATCAGTCAGTCGTCTCTAGCACCAGACTGTCTCCTCTGAGCTTGTCTTCATGTGAGACCGCCAGTCTGGATCATTGGTGTCTCTGATGGCGACACCCGCCCAAACATTCACCTGGACTCAAAGGATGAACTGATTCGATGTGGTGGCTAAAGGTCAAAGCGTAAGGGTCAATCAGCTGACCGTCACAAAAGCATGATTTATGGCCCTTGTGAATGTAATATCTTAACACAACTGCAAGGGAACTTTGAAATTAATTTGCGCACAAATGTTAACTTGACTCAAGGATGAGCTGATGAGACTTTGTTTGTCAAAGCGTCAAAGGTCAAGGCCCTCTCCTGTCTTGTCATTTGTCAGTCCTCTGTTGTCCTGCCTGTTCTTGCTGTCTTATGTATTTTTCCTCTTGTTTCCCTGGTGCTTTCTGTCCAGTTACTCCTCGTGTTTCCTCCTGGACTTTTTCTGACTTCTGTTTCATGGACTTTGATTTTGTAGTTTTTTGTGAATCTTTTTTGTCAGTCATCATGTGCATCTCTGCTAGTCGTTTCTGTGATGCGTTTGTGTCTCTATGTGTTCACGTGTCTGTCTTCTTGTGTCTCTCACGTGAATGCTCTCGCAGTCCAACCACATTTCTCAGGTGTCACTGTCTGTTCCACGCACTGTCTTCAGAGTTAAAGATTCACACATGTCGATACCCCCTCCCCGCAGTGCGACTTCTCACGCTTCAGCTGACCTCCAACGACCCTAGGGTATTTCCCCCCTCCTCCAACCATCTGCTCAACCTATGTTATCTACCACACATCTCTCTCTTGT
>NW_019174732.1:428757-447608 GCF_002260705.1 Seriola dumerili | reverse complement strand
GACTAGCTGAGGCTAGCGGCTAGCTGAAGCTAGCTGCAGCAGGCGCAGGCATCTCAGTGGAGAGGGAGAGGACGACAGAGCGAGGTATATATAACCAGGTAAAATAAGAGTAGTCATAATGAAACACAGGAGTGGTGGTACATATATATATATATATATATATATATATACACAGTATAATATGATATATTTGTGTATAGAGTATTCAACTTGTTAGGATTCAAACATCAGGGTGTCAGAGCGCTCTGATGCACTGACCTCAGACCAGCGTTCACAGCTGGAGCTTGCCACTCTCTGCGCTGCTATTAATAGAAGCTGTAAGTGCGGTTTGAAAGCCATACGGACAGAGAGTGTGTCTTATCTCCCTCTGAAGCTTAAGCCATTATTCTGCTGTGGTGGGAGAACAGAGAGGCAGCAGACCTGGGATCAGCAGGCCACCTGCCTCGGGAGGGAATCAATTACTGAAGCTGAAAATACATTAAAGTGATGAATGAATCCAGAGGTTAAAGTCAAGATTTTTCTAAACGTTTCAAATTTCATATTCAAATTAGAGTCAACAGTGTGACAAGAACAATTGACTCAGTAAAGTTTCTTCAGTAGATACCACTCATTACCTGCAGACAGCCAGAGAGCAGCTGTGTACACAGTGGAGCATTTAGCAGCTAAAGAGACAGATGTTTCCCTCAGGAGCTGGTGGAGACATCAACCTGAAGTCAACACTGAAGAAGCAGAAGCTGCAGTTCCTCTAACGACCACTAGAGTCTGGCTCCAACAGTGAGTCAGTCCCCATAGACTCCCATGTTAAAATGTCCAACTTTACAGCAGAAATCAACATGTTTACAGCCTGGTACAGAAACTGTTTGGGTCTCTAGAGATAATTTCCTCCAGTCTCTAACGGAGACAGAACAGGAAGTGTCAGACCTCTCCAACAATTTCATATATTGACAAATATATCTAGACTATTCAAATATATACATTTATGTATGTATGTTGAGATTTTCTAACACGTATGTTGTTTTAATAAACTTGCATAAGTAATGTACATATACAGATTTTACTATGGGTATTTCATAAATGTTATTAACTTATTTATTCATATATCCAGGATGTTTACATGTGATAGTGATAAATCCCCTCAGGAGACGTATATGGCAACATCACTCTTGATATAGGGACATATATATCATATACTGTATTACATTAGTGTATGGGACGGTGCTGAGATGAGAGGAGAGAGAGAGAGATTCACAGGTCATCTGAGGCAGCGCTCTCTCTCTCTCCTCAGAGGTCAATACAAAGGCAGATTAGAGTTATATAATCTGAGGAGACTGAACGTTTCCTCCTTGTTTTAGTGCGACGACCTGAAGACACGCTCAGCCTCGCTGCATCAGTCTCACACTGTTTCCTCCTGGACATGGACACACACTCCTCCACGTGTCTCGTCCACCAGTAGATCAGCGTCTCGTGACAGTTTCACAAACAAACTGTGAGAGTGAGTTTGTGGAGGGAAACACTGATCTGAGCGCAGCGACTCTCAGAAGCAACACGAGCAGCAGTCGTATCAATTATAGATGCTCGCCGACATCCTCTCAGGTATTAATAGAAAGACACTGTCAATTCCTTCTGAAGCTTAATATAGACTGTGCTGGTTCTCTCACGATGAGGCCAGGGACTGACAGGACGGGGGGGGGGTGAACCCTGCAGACCTCAGTAACATCAGTATCTGTCCTGGATTCACTCTGATGATGATGTGATGTCATCACAGTCACCTGACCTCAGTCCAGGTGAACTATGGGAGATTAGCTCAGAAGATTATTGCATGTTTCAGGGGAAATCTTTCAAATGTTAAAGTACTAAACACAAATCCTCCTCAGAAATCACTCTCTTGATAAAACACGTTAGCCACTCAAAAATTCAAGATGGCCTCACCACCACGGTCACATGACCTCAAACCCGCGGTCACATGACCTCAAACCCGCGGTCACATGACCTCAACACCAGGGTCACGTGACCTCAAACTCACGGTCACATGACCTCAACACCATGGTCACGTGACCTCAAACTCACGGTCACATGACCTCAACACCAGGGTCACGTGACCTCAACACCAGGGTAACGTGACCTCAAACTCACGGTCGCGTGACCTCAAACCCGCGGTCACATGACCTCAGCGTCTCCATCACTAAACTTCAGCTCGTAGTTTGATTCAGCTCTGACTCTTCTACTGAAGCTTTTCCTCTGACAGAGTTAGAGACAGTTTGTAGAAACACAACCAGGCTGTAAAGGTGGACTGGAGAGTTAACCAGGCTGTAAAGGTGGACTGGTGAGTTAATGAGGCCGTAAAGGTGGACTGGTGAGTTAATGAGGCCGTAAAGGTGGACTGGTGAGTTAACCAGGCTGTAAAGGTGGACTGGTGAGGAGATCTGTTTTCATGTTCAACGTGACATTTAACCTCCGACAGCCTCTGTGTCTCACTCGTTAGCAACCGAGACGTAAAAGACTAAAGAATCAGGACTGGAGTATTTACTGACTGATTTCATATCGTAGAATAAATGTCTTGAGCTTGTGTTAAACGCAGACTTTATTTCAGTCATCGAACCAAAGACACATTCAACAAAGCGAGACTCCAGGACCAGGAACAGGAGGAGCTGGTTTTAGGACTCATTCCAGCTGATGAACGGTGTGAAACAAGCCGACCGTCCTGCACAAAGCTCTGACCCCGACCACGTCCAACACCTCTGGGACGAACTCCGTCTCACTCACTGAGTCAGACCTCATCCGAGCTGGACCTCTCTAATACTGTTGTGGCTGGACGGGAGCTAATCCCTGCAGCCAGGCGCCAACATCTGGTGGATGTGACACCGGACGAGTGGAGGCTGATGGAGCAGCAGCATGAACACCAACGAGTAACACGCTCCACATATGGGTGTGATGTTTGAGTGTCTCTGGACTGTTCTCCTGGAGTGGTTTCTGGATTCATCCGTCCACACACAGAGGACAAAAAGATGAAGACAGAGACAGAGACAGAGAGAGAGACAAAGAAAGAGAGAGAGAAAATCCATAAAGAGATGATGAGTCTCTCTCTGTGGATAACTGGTATCAAAGGTCTCTCATCTGCCGTGCCTCAGGAGTCCCCTCTCTCCCTCTCTCTCCCCCTCTCTCCCTCTCTCTCCCCCTCTCTCCCTCTCTCTCCCGCTCTCTCTCCCTCGCTCTCCCGCTCTCTAATTGGCTCCTTTTCATTAGCGGTGGGATTTCTGAGGCTCTGTGGAGCTGCACTGGCACATCAATGAGCCCTCCTCCTCTCTGCTGATTGGCCGACGCAACCAGAGGGGGCCGCGGGTCACCGCATGCTTTACTGCATAACCTTTATTATTCATTGTCCTGTTGTAAAAGCTGAGATCTGCTACACTGGGATTTACTGGATCTGTGGCGTTAGAGTCTCAGAGTTATGTAAGAAAATCAGTCTCTGTCGTCACGGAGACGGTCCTCTGAGGAGTTCACACTCTGAGTTTAATACGTTTGTTTTATACTAAAGTTCAGATATTGATTAGATCATCTACAGTGGAATGAATCACTCACAGAAGCTCTTGAAAGGTTTTCTTAATTAAGGAAAACAGTAAAGTAATTTACAGCAGTGAAATTCTACTGTTTCCATGGAGACCGTTGATTTGCTGCCATTAAAGAAGCGGCTCTCTCGTCCTGATGTTTTGACGGGAACTTCACCAGGTGAACTTTGGTCTTCAGTGCAACGGTTTAACTGACTTTAGGTGATTCCTTTAGTATAAGACTAAGATGAGGAGAAAACCTGAAATACATCTTAGGAGAAGAGTTAAGGGTGTTTTGTGTAACTTTTTATTTTAAGGAAACCTTATCTTAAGGTGTTCTGTGGTTTTGTTCCCCTGCACCCTCACTATGCAAAGCTGTGCACAGTTGTCAACATCAATATTTATGACTTTAGTCTGTGTTCAATTTATGATGTCATTGATGACATCACAGTTTACCTGAGGGTTAGCTTCCTTTATTTGTAGCTGTAGGTAAATTTGTTTTGCAGTGAAACAGAGTCGACTCAATCTTACACATTCAACTGACAGCACGTGACGCTGCTCGTCCACAGATCCAGTGGACTGGTTCTGGTGGACGTCAGGGAGGTGAACTATAAAGAGAGGACACATGCTGCCATTTCTGGATGAGGACACAGATCTGGGACTAGTTCAAGTGGGTCATGATGTAGAGGCGTCCTGGGACGTCCCGGCCTCAGTCCTGAACCTGATGAAACACCGGAGCTCTGAGTCACAGGCCAACAGAGACCTTCATCGATAATAACTGACACCTGAGAAAAATGTTGCATATGGCGGGAAATGTCACGATATTCACTATTATATTTATTGAACATCGAGCCGGTGGCTGGTAAAAAGAACCAGGATCATCGCAGGAGAGTCCAGCTGTAAATACATGGATGGAAATTATGATGGACATTTATAATATAGTATACTGTGAAAAATGGATTAGTTATTTTCACAAATCCATGATTCTGTTATAGAGAAAAGATCACTCCCTTCTTTCATGGTTCTTTTTCATTGTCTTCTTTAGTATTTTGAGATCTGTGACAAACAAATATGAAGCACATTGTCTGGAAATATGATTGATGAATGTCAAAAGAATTACCGCCTCACAGTTGTACGCCTCCACCAAAACACGTTTTGTTCTGTCAAGATTTTGCGATCAAAAGGCCAAAACTGTGTTTTGTGAGGTCACTGTGACCTTTGACCTCCAAAATGTAATCAGTTCATCCTTGAGTGTTTGTGCCACATTTGAAGAAGTTCTGTCAAGGTGTTACTGAGATATCTCGTCCACGAGAACGAGACGGACGGACGACCTGAAAACAAAATGGCTTCCACTCTGACTGTCGCCGGCGCGGAAGAATAAAAAAAATGAAAGTGTCTTCTCCAAACCCATGATGTGGTAACCCTGACGACGTCCCCTCGGACACTCTCTGGGTTTGGTGAATTAAAAACCTTCTGAGTGTCGGGGCAGTTACCTGGAAGTGTCTCCTCCGTTCGTCACGTGGAGAACAGGTGTGCTTCAGAAAAGCTCCTGCAGCTGACGGTGAATAATAACAACAGTGAATAGCTGCAGGAGCAAAAACTCACAACTGGGTCACACTGGAGAGTTTGTGGCTTATTCAGTTCAGCCTCCTCCAAGAGCAATTTAAGCCGAGGATCCACAATGACACGGTTTGTGAAGCCGCTCTGTAGAACGACGCCAACAAATCTCTGGGATGTCAATTCAGACGGAACTAATTCTACCTGAGGATATTTCTCGTGGCCATTTTGCAGCTCGTCAAAGAGGCAGGGATTTTTACAGAAGTAATAATTTCTTACATAGCAGATTTGGACAAGGCAAGAATTACAGACATGTCCCAGTAACAATTACTATCCTTAATCCTCTCCTTAAACTGACAGACTGACAGCTCCACTCTCGGATTATTGGACAGAACTTTGACTGGAGCGTCTACGAGCCGCGATGATGACGAGCTGAATGTGACTGTGGAAATAAATAACTGACAACAGTCACAAGAAGGAATGTGTCAGTTTTTATACACCTGGAACAAAATATGGTGGACCTCTCTCCAACTTAAAGGTCCATATAGTATAACAATAATGATAATGATAATAATGAACTTTATCTATGGAGCACTTTTCATACAAGAGATGCAGCTCGAAGTGCTTTGCAATAAAAATCAAATAGTAAAATAAAATAAGGGCTGATTGAAGGGCAATGAAAACAGACAATAGAAAGACAGAAGATGATTAAATATGTAAATGAAAATAAAAACAGAAACCAGTAAGAATAGTGAAATATGAGAGAATTCATTAAAAGCCATCTCTTACAGCTCTTGGCAGGTCGTTTCATAGTTTTGGATCATAGTTAAAAAAAGCTGCACTGTATTTAAAAGAAGATCTGAGAGCTGGTGATGGATTATAAAACCACAGAGAATCTGCAGTGTAGAGCTTTAAAAACAAGTAAAAGGACTTTAACATCTCTTCTATAAGACACTGGCAGCCAGTGAAGTGAAGCCAAACCAGGTGATATGATCGCTCTTCCTTGTTTTCATTAAATGTCCAACAGCGCAGTAAATAAACTGGAGTCTTTCAATTGACTGCTGTGAAAGAGCAGTAAAAAGAGCAGTGCATTAATCTGATCTTTTCAAAATTAAAGCATGAATAAATTTTGCAGCATGTTTATAGATCAGGAACGGCCGTACTTTGGCAACATTTCTTAAATGATAAAAAGCTGTTTTTGTTCTTTATGTGTGAAGTAGAGTAAGTTAGAGTAATTCAGAGTCTAAAATAATGTCTCGGCATGTTACTGCTGATTTGAATAAAGGGGCCAGATGACCCAAGTCTAAAGGTCTGTGTCCATGTGTAGTGTGATTATAGATCAGCTCTAGCTTCTATATTAATACTGTGAAAGTATCAAAGCCTCAGTCCACAGAGAAATGCACACAGCCTGTATTCAGAAACTGAGCCTTAAAACCAGCCGTCAGGACTTCTGGAACTTTGTGATGTCACAACAAAGCAGTCACCAAGCCCCGCCCACCTGGACCCACCATCCAAACCTTGCAGGATTTGGTTTCTCTGAGTGTTTTTACCTGAAATCTGCTGTATTTTTATTGGATCACTCAGAAAACAGTCAGCCAATCAGAAGAGAGGCTCAGAACCTGAACTCTGACTAAAACTAAACAAAATAAAAACACTCACCATCAGCATCAGTTGTACAAGATAATTACTATAATAAAAAAGCTCCTGAGCAGCTACAGAATGGACTGTTTCTTCTTCTGTGGTAGAGAATGAACTGTTTCAAATGTTTACGACTACATGTGTGTTTTTGTCCTGGGAGCTCTGATCATCACACACACTGAGCTGGAAATACTGATTTCTATACGTATAAAGGTTTGTCACATGATCAACATGTCTCCCTGTGGTCATGTGCAGTTTGATTACGTATTTCATTTTACTGTATTTTACTGTATTTTATTATATTTTCACTCGGCTGCTCTGACATTTTAATTTCCCTCTGGGGATTAATAAAGTCATGGTTCAGCCTATCTAACAGTGGCTCCAGCAGCATTTACACATGATGACGTCAGTATTTATTCAACATATAACGGATTGAATGACACAATAACAACAACACAAACAGCAGCAGGGACACAATTCATACAAGAGGTGATGAAACCACACCGATAAATAAAGGATCACTGGAGAACAACAGACCAGCTCTACTGACATTATACTGTTGTTGTTGTTGTTGTTGTTGTTGTGTTTGTTGTTGTTGTTGTTGTTGTTGTTGTTGTTGTTGTTGTTGTTTTGACAGCTGAGAAACAGACAGGAAACACCAGCCACCACAGGTACACACACACACCTTTACCTCTCAGTCATCAGGATGCAGCTACAGTCAAGTCTGTTTACATCGCAAATAAAAACACAACACACACACACACACACACACACACACACACACACACACACACACACACACACACACACACACACATAGGTTTACAGTACTGAATCAATCACAGGGACACTTCAGTCTCAAACCAGCTGCATCATCCAGACTCAGAATCTTATGCCCTGAACTGTGACATCATAAACCACACATACAGGTGAGACCTTCAACCTGAGGAGGCGTGGCTCCACTGAACCTGGATCTAATGGAAACTGATGCTGATTCTGACTCAGAGTTTAAAGTGAGACGGAGACATGAGGCTCATTCAGGGAAGCAGTGACAGAGCAGGATGAATGAAACCCTGTTCATCTCTGCAGGATCCTCACAGAGAGAAATCTCATCCATCCATTCATCCATCCATTCACTCATTCATCAGTCTCATTCACTCTCATTCACTCTCATTGTGGACATGGTTTCATGTTGTCTGGTCAGGTTTTCACTGAGGCTTCACCTCTGGATGTCATTTCACCGCAGAGCCACATGAAGCTCTGTCTGTCTGTTGTTTACACACACACACACACACACACACACACACACACACACACACACTACCTGCTATAACAATGGCTTTCAGCCTCTTACCCGCATTCCGTAGTTTGCGGTTCCTCAGCACCGACACGATGACCAGCAGGTTTCCCAGGACGTCCACCACGGTAGTGAAGATCAGCACGCTGGCCAGCGCCGTCACTGCCCAGGCGGGACGCGCTGCCCCCGGGTTCGGCTCCGGCCCGTGTTCCGTCCGGTTCTTCAGCAGCGAGTCATCCTCCGGCATGTCCATAGCCTCTCCTCCCTCCCTCCCTCCCCCCCTCCCTCACACCCCGCGGCCGGTGTGGCTGGTCGCTGTCATGCTGCTTCTCTGTCTCACAGCCAAAAAAAAAAAATCTCGGTGTCCGCGGGTTTTCGTTGCGCGGTCGCTGCGTCCAAAGTCCGGAGCCGCCGCCTCCGCCGCCCCGCCGCCAGTCCGCCCGGAGCGAGCGAGCCGCAGCCCGCAGAGACCCAGAGACCACACGGGGACCCTGGATGCTGAGAGTCTTACTCTCTGTCCTCCTCTGTGTCTCCCCTGCTCCTCATCGCTCCTCTCCTCTGCCTCTCAGACACATCTCCGTCCCCCTCTCCTCCCCCCTCTCACCCCCAGCCCCTCCCCTGCTCTCTGCTGTCTGTGGGACTCGGAGCCTCCTCTGGCATTCCGCTGCTGTCTTTACCGCCACTGAGCTGCGGTGCTGTTGTTACTGTGGGGGTGTGACAGAGTGACACACACACACACACACACACACACAGAGACACACAGAGACACACAGAGACACACACACACACACACACACACACACACATACTCTCACACACACACATACACACACAGGGTTAGTGGTGCACTGCCCCATGTTTTTACCCTGAACAGGCTTACCCTCTTCATATCTTTTCACTTAATGGCAACACTTACTACACCAACTGTCAGACTCTCAAATCTAAATGACCCTGTGTACGCACCGAGCAGATCTTTGAGAGAAAAATTAACTGCATTCAAATTGTGGAATTAATGAAGAGAACCAACAAAAAGAAAAGAGAGGAAAGCACATGAAACAGTTTTACCAACAGTACCATGTGTTGATTTAAGGCACATGAATTGCATTGATATCACCGGTTTCAACATGATATTCCCGAATAGTTTGCAGTCTACAGTTTGGAAAGCACATGATTCTTAATCAATAGTGTTTGGCTGAGGCTGCTCTGTGTGTGCTGTCTCCCACAGTTTATCCATTCACATCTGGCGTGTGTGTGTGTGTGTGTGTGTGTGTGTGTGTGTNACACACACACACACTCTCTTTAGTGAACATACTTATAGTTTGTTCCAATCTGTAATTACTAATTAAACCGATTCAGATTTGTCGTTGAGAAATGTTTTGATGATCACGTGTCATCATCATCATCATCATCATCATCATCTTCATCACCATCATCATCATCATCACCATCATCATCACCATCATCATCACCATCATCATCACCATCATCATCACCATCATCATCACCATCATCATCACCATCATCATCACCATCATCATCACCATCATCATCACCATCATCATCACCATCATCATCACCATCATCATCACCATCATCATCACCATCATCATCACCATCATCATCACCATCATCATCACCATCATCATCACCATCATCATCACCATCATCATCACCATCATCATCACCATCATCATCACCATCATCATCACCATCATCATCACCATCATCATCACCATCATCATCACCATCATCATCACCATCATCATCACCATCATCATCACCATCATCATCACCATCATCATCACCATCATCATCACCATCATCATCACCATCATCATCACCATCATCATCACCATCATCATCACCATCATCATCACCATCATCATCACCATCATCATCACCATCATCATCACCATCATCATCACCATCATCATCACCATCATCATCACCATCATCATCACCATCATCATCACCATCATCATCACCATCATCATCACCATCATCATCACCATCATCATCACCATCATCATCACCATCATCATCACCATCATCATCACCATCATCATCACCATCATCATCACCATCATCATCACCATCATCATCACCATCATCTTCATCACCATCATCACCATCATCTTCATCACATCATCTTCATCACCATCATCTTCATCTTCATCACCATCATCATCATCACCATCATCATCACCATCATCATCACCATCATCTTCATCACCATCATCACATCATCTTCATCACATCATCTTCATCACCATCATCATCCTCATCTTCATCATCATCTTCATGATCATCATCATCCTCATCTTCATCATGGTGGTTCAGAAGGTCTTCTTTCATTAGGAATATTACAATATATATATATATATATGTATATATATATGGGGGGAACCTGGGCAGATGTGGCGGGAACACAGACAGTTCTGGTGACAGTGTCGAGGTTCAAGATCCCCTAAAACCTCCATGTTCCTTCATCTGACCCACAGATCTAATATCTGTGGATCTACAGTCCACTTCAATAGATACGGTCAGATTTGACCTGAACAGCCTCAATGTACAAACATTTGTAGCACCTGAACAAAAGTATAAAATATTAAAATATTTTCTGTCATGTGTATTTTGAGTCACTTTCAGAAAAGTCATAACATTTCAGGCTAAAAGACATTTAAGGTAATTTTACAGCTGTCTAATGTCAGAACAGGTCAAATTTGACCCGAACAGTTTGTAAAGGGTTAAATGATTAATAGGAGTTCACCCACCTCCTCTGTGACTCACTGAGTTTATTCAACACTTTATTATCTGGAAAACACAGATCACCTGATCAATCATTTATCAAGTCTACACTCTCTCTCTCCCACCGTTTGTCTGAGGATTCTCTGCAGTGATTGATCACAAGGTGTTTAACTATCATGTTTCCTGTCCCTTAATCTTCCTCGACTGCTTCTCATGGTTGAATATTTTCCAGTATCTGTTCTTTACATGAGTATTTTTATTTCTGTAAACTTCTGACTTTTGACTCCACATTTCTATGAAAGACTCTTACTTTGAAGCGGAGCTTTTAGGCAGTGAATTCATTTTCTTTTATTTTGAAAATGTGTTCATCTGTGTTCATCACAGGCGAGAAACTGAAACAGTTCTTCACAGAGACCATGGTCTGAAGTCTGTGTTCGAAGGTTCAGAAATAAAGGAAGGTTCATTTAGTTTTGCTGAGTTTACCACGACCAGACTTCATCACTGACTGAAAGAATACGGAACAAAGGTTCCTGTTGTTGGTTCAAGTCTGATTTTATGGCAATTTCTATCAGTCAGTCAGCCAGTCAGTCAGCCAGTCAGCAGGTTGTTTCAGAGTCATCAGGTTCGGTAAATGTGGAACAATTGTATTTTTGACACTTCAGTTTTTAAAGTGAAGTACTCCAGTAGTTTAACTCAAGTAACAATGTGACTGAAGAACTGTCACTTGTATTGGAGGAATATTGGAGCAGGAGGACCTGCGCTCTGACTCCAGTGCTGGAGCTGTGGACTTTGTCCTCTTCTAGTGTTGGGTCGATTTAGTTTGTCCCAGTCCAGGACAGAGACCAGGGACAGCGCTCAGCTTTCTGAGACATTTTAATGTCAGGATCATCCTGAGCTTTATGACGTCACTCACTTGGTTTAATACATTCCTACTTCACACGGAGCAAACACTGACCGACTTTAAGATTTTACATCATCATGTTTACAACTCCTCCTCAGCTTTCATGGAGAACGTGCGGAGCAGCTGTGGTTGTTGAGCTGGTGAAGTGCTGCTGTCAGACTCCTCCAGGAGAGAGTACAGTCACTGTGGCTGCTAACAGTTTCCTGTATGTGGCGCTGCATCACAGCTTCATGTGTACGTGTCCACAGGAAGACGGTCAGTGTTTAAATACAGTCAGATTTAATAAACCCGTCTCTGAGCTGTCTCTCCTGCCTCACAGACTCACAGTGACAGGCTCTACATAAAGATCTGAATCACTGTTGTATATTCACGACATCTGACACGAGGGTTTTGCTGCATTTCTCTGAAAGCAGAGCTCAGAAATAGTTTCCGTCCACTCAGCAGTCTGTGCTTCACCTCCGTCCTCCTGATCTGAGCGAACAGTTTGATGGTGCAGGGCAGAGACGGACGGACCTGCAGGACACAGGCAGGTCTGTAGAGCTGGTCTGCTGCCGGTCCCTCTGTCTCTGCTGCTTCGGTCAAGCTCAAAGAACTGATAACGTCTGCATCGACTAACAGGAAGTCCTACACATCCCAGTTTGTGAAGTCCAGTGGAAACACGACCTTCAACCAGTTCTTAAACGTTCAGGTTATAGGAGGAATCCAAGTTACAGATCAGTGAAGTTGAAGACTCAGACGAGGAGTCTGTTGAGACCAGAACCAGAGACTAGCAGACGGGTCAGAGTGGTTAGCATAGTTAGCATCTTTTCAGAATGGTTAGAGTAGTTAGCATCTTTTCAGAACATTAGCATAGTTAGTATCTTCTCAGAATGGTTAGCATAGTTAGCATCTTTTCAGAATGTTAGCATAGTTAGCATCTTCTCCGAACGGTTAGATTAGTTAGCATCTTTTCAGAACGTTAGCATAGTTAGCAGCATCTTTTCATAACTGTTAGAGTAGTTAGCATCGTCTCAGAGCGGTTAGAGTAGTTAGCATCTTTTCAGGACAGTTAGCGCAGTTAGCATCTTTTCAGTACGGTAAGCATAGTTGGCATCTTTTATTTGTTTATGTTGTTGACAGTGGCTGACAGTGCTAGCTGTTGTGCTAATGCTAACTCTCTCTCTCTGTGCTAACTAGGTTTCAGGTGTATTTAGCCCCGCCCCCTATCCCCACAAGTTGACAGGATTGGTTCCTGAGGTCTGTGATGTATGAAACCCTGGCTGTCTGAATCTGTGTTTATGAGACTGTCATTGGTTCACTGCAGTTCAAGGTGGAGACACTCAGTCATGGTGTTGATGATTATTTCACTCATCATATGTCTGTATTATATGAAAACATCATCTCCTCCTCCCCCTCGTTTGACTTTGATCTCTTCATCAGCTCCTCTGATTCAACTCTGACACACTGTTAACTGGATTAACTTTTAAAAGCCAGATGACATTTGCTCTCACTGAATGTGCTCTCTGATAACGTGCTAATTGCTGTTTGTTCACAGTTATGACAATTGAACCGTCAAGTGGATGAAACTGAATGAAATGAAATGAAGTGGAAAAGAACATCAAGCAAAACAAAAATGATCCTGTTTATGTAGCTGAGGACTTGGAGCTGCACCTCCTGAGGATCCGCCCACCCGTCAAATCCTTCTTTAACCTTCAGCTTCAGATCAGACCAACAGTCTCTACAGCAGGCTGTCAATGTGACAAACAGGCTGAACACACAACCAGTCTGTCTGTACTGGAGCCCATCACTTCAACACATATATACAAGTTCAGCACAGCAACAGTCCCTGATCAGCTCACAGTCATACAGCACCATCACTCACACAGATATGTTCAAGGTTAATGCACTGAGCATGCTTATGAATATATATTGCTCTGCTCTAATGATAATGCAAAATTATTCAATGTGTCAACTCCATAAATCACTGTAATGACATGAGCAGCAGCATGTTGTACTCACAGCCGGGCTGAGATGAAATGTGCATGTGTTTAACCTTGGCAGCTCCTGTGTGTGTGTGTGAATGTTAATTGTGTGTCAGTGTGTAAAAGAGGAACCACAGACCCCCCCCCCCCCCAACATTAACCTGGTTAAAGAGTCCACAGGGACCTGACAGGATGTGGAGACTGAGGATTATGGGAGCTGGTGTTTGGCACCAAGGTGAATATCAGCAGCTGGAGATGGTTCACTGCTGTTCTGCTCACACACCGTGTTGTTGTTGTTGTTGTTGTTGTTGTTGTTGTTGTTGTTGTTGTTGTTGTTGTTGTTGTAATTATAAAAACACATAAAAACAAAAATATAAAAAATGTTTTTAATTTTCTAAAACAAAGTGATCAGATCCGCACAACCTCATCTCTGGACATTTTCAAAAAAGTGCTGAAAACCCACCTGTTCTCCGACCTCTAGCTGCCTCATCTCCTCCGACCTCTGCCATGCCTGTTCTGTCTCGTCTTGTTTTCTTTCATCTGGTCTTTATTTATTTTGTGTTTCTTTCCCTGTAAAGCGGCCTTGGGTACCTTGAAAGGCCCTATAAAAGTCAAAGTTATTATCATTATTATTATTATTAAGTCATAATTCTGTTGCTTATCAATTCATTTAATTATATTAGACTGTTTTATCTTTTTTTACTGAACCTCATTTTCACTTTTCTCTTTTTAGTATTCGTCCTCTATTTTATCTTGTCATGCAAAGCACTTTGTAAGCTGCTATATAAATAAAGCTTATAATGAAAATAATCACAATAATAATAATAATAATAATAATAATTATTATTATTATTATTATTATTATAAAATGTTGACTTTGTGTTCTGCTTTTCTGTCAAATGTTTCTTCTGAGGTTGTTACAGCAGTGAATAGTTCACTCGAGCCTCCATGTATCTTTACTGTTGACTGTCACACTGTTGCCACCTGCTGGACTGGACCAGTGGAGCTGCTGACACCTACTGTACTGTACTGTCAGTGTGTCCTACCAGGTCACTGTACTACAGTTAGATGTAAACAGGAAGGAGCTGAATAAAGTCAAAGAACTCCTGTATGACAGTCAAGTAGTGATGACACAGTGAGACTCAACACCTCTTCACTGCAGCTACACCACAGCGACAGTCTCAGCTCATTAGGACGGTAAATACTCACGGTGTAACTTCAAAGTCATTAAAATGCATAAAACATGAGAACTAATTCATTTGCTCAGTTGAAATGTTTAATAATTGATTATGTTTGCTGACCATGAATTAAGCTCTGAGGATGTTCTCTGGTGAACATGACGGCTCGGAGAACCCAGGATCATCAGGAGAGGACATGTTTACACTGTTTACACTTCCTTGTTGAGTTTAGAGCAGAAACACTGAGGAATGAGAAAATATCTAAACACCACTCATTTACCGGGCTGAGCTCTGAGGACTGCATCACCTGCAGACCCCTCCTGCACAGAAAACCATTTCCAGCCAATGAGAGGTGAGAGATTTGTTACCTTGTCTCGTTGAGTGATGTCAGTCTCACCTGGAGGCCTGAGCGGGAGGGTCGTCAGACGAGATCACATCAGACGAGCAGCAGCTTCCGCAGAATCGTCGTCTTCAGTAACAAACTGCGGCGCTAAAACACAAACAACAACAGCACAGACTCTTCAACACCTTGTGTTTTCATCGTCAGGTGCTTCTGTTGTGACGTAAACTGTCACTTTACAGACAAAAAGGAAGCTGCTGGGTTTACTTCAGGCACACTCACACAGAGACAAGGAAACAGTTAAAATACCTTTATTGTGTTAGAACATTTCAGAGTAAAATATGAAAAAAAAAATCCCAAAAAGGGAATAAAACTCAGACCAGCTGCTGCTGGTGATGATGATGCTGTTTGTCTTTGTAGTTTTAGAAATCTGGCCTATGATGAAGGCTGTCATAACCATAGGTTCAGCCACGTCATCTCTGACGTCAGAACTGCAACTGCACAATGTAGAAAATGCAGGTTTGGCGGTTTTAAGGGGCGAAGGCGCGAGCTCTGCTCCTGATACTGTGAGGAATTTCCTCATCCGCTCTGATGTCACGTTTATTTAAACTGCGCGCGCAAACACAAACCTCCAATTCTATGAAAAGTCACGTTTAAAGTGAAAGCATTACGTAACGTTACACAAACGTTATTAACGTTAACGCAACTCATTTCACAACGTCAACTTCCCACCCAGCCCGTTTACCTTTGTAGAAGGGTTAAAGCCCCGCCCTCACCTGTGGAAGCAGGCAGACGAAGTGAAGCGCGGGAAGCAGAGGGAAGAACCTGCCTGTGTGGTGACACAGGTAACATGACTGACATGAATCAATCACCTCGGGTTGATGTCTGGGGGACTGAACTCAGCGCCATGATTGGTGCGACTCTTCTTCCTTTGTTTTTCGGCAGACCGCACGCTGCTGCCTCCAGCTGTTAGACCTGAGTACTGCACCTGCACAACTGAACTCAGGTTACGTAAAATACGTACAGGTTGGCAAATGTTAGTCTATACAGTGTTCAGTCAATCAAGGGTACATTCATATTAAATCAATTCATGATAAAAAAAAACAAAACATCATTGAATAACTGATGAATTCTTTTTATTTACATTTGAGTCATTATTTCTCTGTTAATGAAGCTCTATAAATTAATCACTGATCAATCANTCTGCTCACACACCGTGTTGTTGTTGTTGTTGTTGTTGTTGTTGTTGTTGTTGTTGTTGTTGTTGTAATTATAAAAACACATAAAAACAAAAATATAAAAAATGTTTTTAATTTTCTAAAACAAAGTGATCAGATCCGCACAACCTCATCTCTGGACATTTTCAAAAAAGTGCTGAAAACCCACCTGTTCTCCGACCTCTAGCTGCCTCATCTCCTCCGACCTCTGCCATGCCTGTTCTGTCTCGTCTTGTTTTCTTTCATCTGGTCTTTATTTATTTTGTGTTTCTTTCCCTGTAAAGCGGCCTTGGGTACCTTGAAAGGCCCTATAAAAGTCAAAGTTATTATCATTATTATTATTATTAAGTCATAATTCTGTTGCTTATCAATTCATTTAATTATATTAGACTGTTTTATCTTTTTTTACTGAACCTCATTTTCACTTTTCTCTTTTTAGTATTCGTCCTCTATTTTATCTTGTCATGCAAAGCACTTTGTAAGCTGCTATATAAATAAAGCTTATAATGAAAATAATCACAATAATAATAATAATAATAATAATAATAATTATTATTATTATTATTATTATTATTATTANAGGATCATCAGGAGAGGACATGTTTACACTGTTTACACTTCCTTGTTGAGTTTAGAGCAGAAACACTGAGGAATGAGAAAATATCTAAACACCACTCATTTACCGGGCTGAGCTCTGAGGACTGCATCACCTGCAGACCCCTCCTGCACAGAAAACCATTTCCAGCCAATGAGAGGTGAGAGATTTGTTACCTTGTCTCGTTGAGTGATGTCAGTCTCACCTGGAGGCCTGAGCGGGAGGGTCGTCAGACGAGATCACATCAGACGAGCAGCAGCTTCCGCAGAATCGTCGTCTTCAGTAACAAACTGCGGCGCTAAAACACAAACAACAACAGCACAGACTCTTCAACACCTTGTGTTTTCATCGTCAGGTGCTTCTGTTGTGACGTAAACTGTCACTTTACAGACAAAAAGGAAGCTGCTGGGTTTACTTCAGGCACACTCACACAGAGACAAGGAAACAGTTAAAATACCTTTATTGTGTTAGAACATTTCAGAGTAAAATATGAAAAAAAAAATCCCAAAAAGGGAATAAAACTCAGACCAGCTGCTGGTGATGATGATGATGCTGTTTGTCTTTGTAGTTTTAGAAATCTGGCCTATGATGAAGGCTGTCATAACCATAGGTTCAGCCACGTCATCTCTGACGTCAGAACTGCAACTGCACAATGTAGAAAATGCAGGTTTGGCGGTTTTAAGGGGCGAAGGCGCGAGCTCTGCTCCTGATACTGTGAGGAATTTCCTCATCCGCTCTGATGTCACGTTTATTTAAACTGCGCGCGCAAACACAAACCTCCAATTCTATGAAAAGTCACGTTTAAAGTGAAAGCATTACGTAACGTTACACAAACGTTATTAACGTTAACGCAACTCATTTCACAACGTCAACTTCCCACCCAGCCCGTTTACCTTTGTAGAAGGGTTAAAGCCCCGCCCTCACCTGTGGAAGCAGGCAGACGAAGTGAAGCGCGGGAAGCAGAGGGAAGAACCTGCCTGTGTGGTGACACAGGTAACATGACTGACATGAATCAATCACCTCGGGTTGATGTCTGGGGGACTGAACTCAGCGCCATGATTGGTGCGACTCTTCTTCCTTTGTTTTTCGGCAGACCGCACGCTGCTGCCTCCAGCTGTTAGACCTGAGTACTGCACCTGCACAACTGAACTCAGGTTACGTAAAATACGTACAGGTTGGCAAATGTTAGTCTATACAGTGTTCAGTCCATCAAGGGTACATTCATATTAAATCAATTCATGATAAAAAAAAAACAAAACATCATTGAATAACTGATGAATTCTTTTTATTTACATTTGAGTCATTATTTCTCTGTTAATGAAGCTCTATAGATTAATCACTGATCAATCATATATAATCATATAATATTAAATACTAATGACTGATGGTTCAGAGCTACATGAGATTTATATGAATTAGTAGTTTAGTGCTGTGAACAGCCACAGCTGCTCGAGGCTACTTGAGAAACTCACAACATAATCAGTGAAACACACAGGTGGAAATCACTGAGGGCGACAGGTGGGGCGTGTCCCCCTCAAATATATCATCGAGGGAACTTTATCAGTGAATACAATAAACATGTACTGAAAGCTTTGTGGCAAATCTGGCTCTGGTTTCTGCCTATGGAAACCACACTCCCACCTATCCACTAATCTGTGGGTGGAGAAAATTGAGACGTGGTGCCACATGGCAACAAAGCTCCCGCAGTGAAGGAGTTTATAAAACAGAACAGGTATAATATGACAGATTAGTCCAGCTTTCATGCAGTTGGCCCCTGGTTCTGCGTCCTTCTCCAGTCACACTCTGATCTCCAGACGTCTTTTATTCATTTAACAACTGCTCTAAACTATCAAAAGACAAATATGTGATTTTAA
>NW_019174732.1:411359-428732 GCF_002260705.1 Seriola dumerili | reverse complement strand
AAAAAAAAAACAAAACATCATTGAATAACTGATGAATTCTTTTTATTTACATTTGAGTCATTATTTCTCTGTTAATGAAGCTCTATAGATTAATCACTGATCAATCATATATAATCATATAATATTAAATACTAATGACTGATGGTTCAGAGCTACATGAGATTTATATGAATTAGTAGTTTAGTGCTGTGAACAGCCACAGCTGCTCTGAGGCTCTTGGAGAAACTCACAACATAATCAGTGAAACCACACAGGTGGAAATCACTGAGGGGACAGGGGGGGCGTGTCCCCCTCAATATATCATCGAGGGGAACTTTATCAGTTGAATACAATAACATGTACTGAAAGCTTGTGGCAATCTGCTCTGTTTACTGCCTATGAAACCACACTCCACCTATCACTAACTGTGGGTGGAGAAATGAAGCTGGTGCACATGTGCACAGCTCCGCAGTGAGAGGTTTATAAAACAGAAACAGGTATAATATGACAGATTTCAGTCCCAGCTTCATGCAGTTGGCCCCTGGTTCCTGGTCTTCTCCAGGTCACACTCTGATCTCCAGACGTCTTTTATTCATTTAAAACTTGCTCTAAACTACAAAAAGACAAATATGTGTTTTACACTTTGTTTCTGCTGCAGTTCATTTTGAAAGTTTCCACCAACAGCAGCCTGTTTCTCCACGCAGCTCCGCAGCTTGACAGGAAAACATTTACCTCTGGTGTTTGTTGTTTGAAGCAGCTTTGATTCATATTAAATACAACAGTGTGTCAGATGTGCGAGACTGTGCAATGCAAAGCGTTATCACCAAGTATTTAACATGGCAACCAGTGAGGGGCTGTGATGTTGTTTCAGGGTGGATTTATCTGAGAATTCAGAACAGTTGACGTGGTAAGCAAGAACCTTTTTATTTTCTGCACTGAATTAAAAAAAAAGTAAAAAAAGCACTCACGTTGTACACTCAGTTTCTGCAGATAGGGACATATTTTTGACACAGCCTAACGTCTCTGAACACAAACAGACCTGAACGCAATATTAGAAATTCATCCAAACACTCCTGATGAAAGAAACGTACAAAAAGATTCCCTCATTACCATAAAAACCTTTCAACAAAACAAAATACAAAACATCTGCTGCGATGTCATGTCTGGATTCAACACTGTGCAAAATTCACCTAGAATATTGAAATGGCATTCATAATTAAAAAACAAGGCTAAAAGAATAAAAACAACTTTGAGCGAAGAGTCAGTGGCAGAGGAGGAATGATGTGAAAACAGCTGATCGTCTCTCATCGTCCACATTCACATCAAACAGTCCAACAAGAAAACTCAAAGGCAGTTCAGGATTGCAATTCCATATCTACAAAATCTGCATTTTAACAACCTAGCTATACACTGTACAGAGATTTAAACACAAACATACATCTTTTACAAACAGAGGAGGAGCTGCATCAGGCAGAGTATGGTTCAATACAGTGACGATCTGCTGCGTCCTGGAGGTCGGAGACGAAGCCGTTGCGAGATGCAGAGGGTTTGACTCGTGTCTGCAGATGCGGAGAAGACGGCACAAAGTAACAGGAAACACTGGAATGTAATGAGTCTGCCCCACATGGCTTTTTGGAAATAATGTCAAACAGATCAGACACATGGAGGAAGAACAGATAAAATCAGGATTACAGCAGAAAGCAGCTGGTGTTTGTCTGAAACTGAATCTTTGTCTTTTCACCTTTTTAAAAGGAAAGAACAGCTGCAGTGACAAACGTCCACAGAGGCTGCAGGATTTCATCAAAACATCCTGACCATGAAAACCAAACCACTAGTGCAACAAAGATAAAGCATTTCCACAAACAAAGGGCTGAAGCTGAGAGCTGCTGCAGCTGCTCATGTCCATGATTTAGGACATTACTCCTGAACTGTCCTGTTATCAGAAGATGAACTGTCTTAATAATTTATCTTTTTTACAACATAACACTATGTTTTTGTGATGCTCACATTTCTTTCTGATGATGTAAAAATACTCCATTACAATTAAAAGTGCAGCTGAATGGAGCAGAGTGAAAGTGTTTAAGTTGATCCAGGCAGTCACTGGAGTCACACTCACAGTTGAAGTGACGCTGCGGCGAATACATTCCAACCTGTTGCCATAGTGATGGAAATCAAAGATCGCTAAACAACATTAACTCTAAAAACAGCTCCTTCACTTCTTCAGGGAACTGAGTTCGCTCTGAACGTTGATACAACATGTCTCTGAAAGTGACTGAGAGCTACTGATATTTGATTCAGAGACAATTTAATATCAGTTGAGGAGTTTGTGACTTCAGCACCACGGACAGCGTCATGGTTTCACCAGCACTCAGCACAGTGAGGTTGTGGCGTCCGAGTACGGATTTTCATTTTGAAACGAGAAAACCAAGTCAGATTATCACTTAGAAACAGGGAGATAAAAAACAGAAAACAACAAAACAAACAGAAACCAGGAAATCATCTTTAGATTCTTCTGGTGTGACCCACAGACACGTCGATGAATGAACTGGAAAACTCAGTCACAGTGTCAAGTATCTTTACAAATAAAGTCTTAATCCATAAAACTACTGACGGTATAATTGGATATAAACGAAATGAGTCAGATGATAAAAACCTATAATTACCTGCTCTTTAACTCTTGAACATATCACAGGTAAACTAGTCTTTCTCCTGTAGCAGACAGTCGAGCTGCGACAGCAGGAAGTGTCGACAGAATCTACGTCATCACATCATGTGGCCGTCACTTCAACTGTCAATACTTTAAGTCCACACTAGCTGCTGGTAGCTCCTGTATTTCTGCTTTATGATAACCTGAAGTCCTGATCACTTCAAAACAGTTCTGGAGTAATATGAGAGTTAGTTCCCAGTTCCCAGGATAACGGTCGTTACAGACTAAATATAAATACTTATCTGGAGGTGACATCAGCAGCTGCAGCAGCTCTTGCCTTCCACACAGAACTTGGCACAAAGAAACAAAGATGGCAGATCAATGGCACATGGAACATTATGGGCTGATGACAGAGGGTCACTGAGATGGCGTGGCGGTGGGAGGGGCTTGATATTTTTGGGAAAGGAGCAAGCACATTCCACATCAAAACAAATAAATGACTTTTTGAAATGTAGCCAGAACATTGTTTCATACGTATTCACCTGGAAGGTCGAACTATTTTACAAAGTCTGTACAAGCTTGGAGCACTACAAAGTTTACAAATCCGGGGGTGGGGGTGGGGGTGGGGGTGGGGTGTCTCTTTTAGAAAGAAGTGGTCCGATGAGCGTCTGTGACGGAGCCAAACAACACTCTCACTTTCATGATTGCCCCTTCTCTTTCTCTGATTTTCTCTACCTCATCTTTAATGTCTTTCTCATTCACATTCTCTATCTCGTTCTTCTCACATTACCCATGACTCCCTACTGGATCAGAACCGTCTGCACCGTGGGGGCAGGACTGACAACACACAGTCTGTGGTCCATGTTTCTGTAAAACCCAAACCTCCCGTCTGTGGACAGAGCTGCAGGGAGGACCGTGCTGAAAACAAGTGAGATGTGGTTTTAACTTTGTGGTTTTCAGGTGGTTCTGACAGTGCGTGGTTGTAGCAGCGCATCTCGGACATTTCTTCCCCTGTGGTAATATCCACTTGTGCATCTCTGTCCATCGGCACTGATCTCCTGCTCCTTCTGGTCCATCCTTCACTCCTCAGCATTGCTGGTCGACCAATCACACCTCAGTCTGTTGCTGTGAGTCAGTGATGATGGTCACGCCTCGACGAAGCTCGTCCATACTGTCAAAGTCGCTGCCATGTTCAGAGTCGTCCAGCCCGCAGGGGGCTGACATGTCTGAGGCTGATGACGCTCCAACAGACAGTCGCATATTTAGTGACACAGAGTCGTCAGTGTCTCCGTTTCCTGGCGTTACCCCACAAGAACTGAAGTCCCCATGCGGCGCCTCCCCAAGGGGCAGCTGGTGGGGAGGCAGGTATTGGCTGGGGTGGAAGTGCGGCCTGGCGTGCTGACGGCCGGTGCTGCCGGAGCTCAGGGTGCTCTCCTTGGAGACCGGGGGGTTGGTGGGCAGTGGCGTATAGGGCTCGGGATAGTCCTCGCCTGTGGGCAGCGGAGGTGGCAGCTGGTCTTGGCTCAAGAACTCTTCTTCATGGGGTGGGGGGTAGTCACTGTCGATGTCATAGCCCCCCAGGTAGTAGTCTGACTCCAGTTCACGGGTGCTTCCTCCGAGGCGGGGGGCGGAGCCCGCTACATCGCTGCCAGGACCCGCCTCATAGCCGGGCACCTCCTCAATGTCTGACAGCCTTGTGTTGGGCATCCAGTCTGAAGTGTCCCAGTGATATGCTGGATAGTAGAGGGGGAGACAGTTAGAAACAATCTGCACTGTGAAAATCAACAGCCCCCATCAGGCTGAGAGACTGATGGTGGCAGTCAGACTGGTCTCCACAGCACTGAGCTGTGCAGCAGACATGCCTCGAGTCCACCAGGCACTCAGTACATCAACAATACACAGGGGTTTTGAAGGTCAAGAACATGACACGACACCTGTACAGAGAACATGTTAGGTCTTTGGAGGGGATGTGACATGCACAACAGGAGCCTGTGAGGGTTACAGCATGCTGAGGTCATCATGAACACTGGCAGCCATGTTGAAGGGCTCAAAAACCACAGCCACATCTGATTCAGGATGTTAGAGGGATTCACCAAACAGCTGGGAGACTCTGCTGTTGGTCAGCGAGGCAAAGTGATACGAAACATCTGAGTTGTCAGTGGGTTTCTGGCTCCGATGCTCCCTGCCACCACTTCAGCACATGCAGCATGAAGACAACAATCAAGCCTGTGATCAGTCACCAGAACTCTGACCGGACCGGTCGTTCTATTTTTACATTTCTACATCAGCTGTGTCCCAGCTCAGGGTTTCATCCTTCAGATGCTGCGACTAAACTGTCCCATTTCAAAGGCTCCTTCAAACACAGCCTTCTTTTCCAGGACCACAAGGGCTCCAACAGGTGGATCCTTCATGGTCCAACATATCCCAAGATTCATTGCACTCCGATAATGATAATAATATGTCACCAAACAAAAGTGACAGAGAGTCTGAGGATTAGACTGTTAAATGTAAGTATTGTGTTTCAGCAGCTCACGGTACAACTGTTAAAACCAAACCAAACCTCAAGTTCTTATGAAAAAGAAGATATGTGTTGTTGAGGTTGCTAGGCGACAGGAACGGTGCTTTGTGACGCCATAGACCAGACTGCCTCAGTTCGGTTCGGCCTTCACAGTCTACGTCGACTACGAAGGGACACACCTTCGTAGTCGACGTCCTCTGAATGATTCGGCCCCTGAACTGGGACACAGCTTATTTACCTATGAGGGTTTGTTGCACATGTCATTCTGCCAATCGCTGCAACAGAAAATGTTGATAGGGGCTAAAACTAATGATGTGATGTCTGAATTAACCACCAATGACTCAGATAACTATTCTTCTATCATTATGTCTAGAAGAGATATGAACAGCAAAGTGTCAGTTAGTGATGAACATGTCCAGACTCCTAACAGCAGCCAATGGTATGTACCTGGCTTCCATTATTTACATCTGATTCAGTTTTTGAGCAGCAGTTACTAGTAGACAGATAATAGATGACAACTTTCTGATGTTGCCAGTTGATGAAGACTGACGTGACACAACATGAAGACGAGACAGACATTTTGGGATCATGCAGTCCTACATTACGATATATTTTTGTCTCCAAATTCAAGCTAAACAAGGCTGCATGTCTTGTCCACATGGAAAGGGAGCGGCGTCTTGACCCATGTTCTGTCTTGAAAGCCTTCTGCATACAGTAAACCAAGGTGTTAAGCACTGGAGCCAACGATCCACTGACAGAGCATCAACGATGATTTGCATCACGAACGTCGGGCTGACCAAAGAGACAATCTACCCAGAGTTCTGTGGATTATTGAACCGAGGGCAGGTTTCATTTCAGAGCACAGTGAGTGAAGTTAAAACAAAAGCGATGACAAATCAAACAAAAAGCATCAAAGAAGAAGAAAACAAACCATCTCAAATTTCATCAAGCAACAACTGGTACAAAACCATCACTGGGCTGGAGGGAAAAATCCAAACAAAGCAGCATGGTGGGATGCAGTCAGGTGAGAGGTGGCAGGCAAGGGGGTGGGGGTGGGGCATCAAATCACGCATACATCATACACAAAGCTGCGGCTGGGGGAGGGGAGGGGAGGGGCAGAGGAATTTACCAGTGACAGAGTATGGAGGTATGAAAGCACAGATGGGTGAACACAGGTAGAAAGAGAGAGGGGGGTAGACAAAATACTTCCAGTCAGGACTGACGAGATTACACATTTTAATTCTCACATAGACTATCTGGAGTCAGGACTACAGACCTGAGAGACTGTATCTGGAGTCAGGACTACAGACCTGAGTGACTGTTTCTGGGGTCAGGACTACAGACCTGAGAGACTGTATCTGGGGTCAGGACTACAGACCTGAGTGACTGTATCTGGGGTCAGGACTACAGACCTGAGAGACTGTATCTGGAGTCAGGACTACAGACCTGACCAATGGTTGAGGTTTTCAGCTTCAGGAGTTCAGTGTTGCTCTGAAGCTGCAGCTAATTTGATGCTAATGCTAATGCTTCCTTGTTCTCTTATAAATAAAGTTATGTTTACGTTCAGTGTGAGTCACCATAGCTCACTGTGTGGATCCTCGACGTCTGACAAACTGGTTGAGTGTTCGTCCTTCCACATAAAATATTAGAGAAGTTTTTTATTGTTAATTAATTCCTTTGTTTATCTATCATTAAAGTGTCTCATCATCCACATGCACAAGAACCAAAACTGGATCTGTAGAGCTGTGAGTCATCAGAAACTCCACAAGGTAACTATAATATATTAGGTTGAAGGCTAATTAGTGTCATTTATCCACTATAAAACAAATTAGCACCTTAAAGTATCTGAACACTGAAAGTTACTAGTGTTTACCATGTAAATCACAATTCAAGTTATTTTGTCTACTCCCTGTGGACGGACAGATAGATAGATAGATAGATAGATAGATAGATAGATAGATAGATAGATAGATAGATAGATAGAGGTGGGTGGAGGAGGAGGGGCTGGTAGTCACCTCTGTTGTAGGTTTGACCTTGGTCCATGACTGACACTGTCAGATGGAAGAACAACATAACACAGAGGCCTTTAGCATTGGACTGAGTGTAGCTGGTGTAAATAGAGTGTAACAGGACAGAAGGTTTCAGCTGTGGTCTCTCTTTGTCTGTTTGATTTTACCAAGGTAAAGTTTCTGTCCTGATTACCATTATAGGAATGGAGAAGTAAACGTGTGAACAAGCATCTCATCAATTTACCAAAGATAAAAGAATGACAGGGAAACCATGAGCCACAGAGAGCCAACAGACTTCAGCCTACACTTGCGACTCAAGCTGCATCCACACTACTACGTTTTCATTTTAATCTCTTTTCCTACGTTTCCTCCTCCGTCCACACAACTCAGAGTTTTCAAGTGTTAAAAAAGGAGGGTTTCGGAAAACTCTGCTGGCCCTATTTTATTTTGAAAACTCTGGGGTTGTGTCTTATTTTGAAAACTCTGGGTTTGTGTTTTATTTTGAAAACTCTGGGGTTGTGTCTTACTCTGAAAACTCTGGGGTTGTGTCTTATTTTGAAAACTCTGAGGTTGTGTTTTATTGTGAAAACTCTGGGGTTGTGTCTTATTTTGAAAACTCTGGGGTTGTGTCTTATTTTGAAAACTCTGAGGTTGTGTTTTATTTTGAAAACTCTGGGCTTGTGTCTTATTTTGAAAACTCTGAGGTTGTGTTTTATTTTGAAAACTCTGGGGTTGTGTCTTATTTTGAAAACTCTGAGGTTGTGTTTTATTGTGAAAACTCTGAGATTGTGTCTCATTTTGAAAACTCTGGGGTTGTGTTTTATTTTGAAAACTCTGGGGTTGTGTCTTACTCTGAAAACTCTGGGGTTGTGTCTTATTTTGAAAACTCTGAGGTTGTGTTTTATTGTGAAAACTCTGAGATTGTGTCTCATTTTGAAAACTCTGGGGTTGTGTTTTATTTTGAAAACTCTGGGGTTGTGTCTTACTCTGAAAACTCTGGGGTTGTGTCTTATTTTGAAAACTCTGAGGTTGTGTTTTATTGTGAAAACTCTGAGATTGTGTCTCATTTTGAAAACTCTGGGGTTGTGTTTTATTTTGAAAACTCTGGGGTTGTGTCTTACTCTGAAAACTCTGGGGTTGTGTCTTATTTTGAAAACTATGAGGTTGTGTTTTATTTTGAAAACTCTGGGCTTGTGTCTTATTTTGAAAACTCTCGGTTTTATTTTATTGTGAAAACTCTGGGGTTGTGTTTTACTTTGAAAACTCTGGGGTTGTGTTTTATTTTGAAAACTCTGGGGTTGTGTCTTATTCTGAAAACTCTGAGGTTGTGTCTTATTTTGAAAACTCTGGGTTTGTGTTTCATCTTGAAAACTCTGGGGTTATGTCTCATTGTGAAAACTCTGGGTTTGTGTTGTATTCTGAAAACTCTGGGGTTGTGTTTTATTGTGAAAACTCTGCAGTTGTGTTTTATTTTGAAAACTCTGGGGTTGTGTCTTATTCTAAAAACTCTGAGGTTGTGTCTTATTTTGAAAACTCTGGGGTTGTGTTTTATTTTGAAAACTCTGGGCTTGTGTCTTATTTTGAAAACTCTGGGCTTGTGTCTTATTTTGAAAACTCTGGGGTTGTGTTTTACTTTGAAAACTCTGGGGTTGTGTTGTGGACAGAAAGTGAGACCTTTGTAAACGATGAGGTCACAGCCACGGCCTCTCCTGATTGGCTCTCATCAGCCTGGACTACCAGTGGTGATACAACATGATGATGAATGACTGTGTTACTGACCTTGTTGTCTTTGCTGTTGTTCACTTACATTCTCTGTTTTAATGCTACAACTGCAGAGGAGACAATCTACTTCCTGTTTACACCGGCTCGCACAGGCTCAGTGTAGGTGAATGGTCATGTGATGTGTGCATGTGTTTTCAGGTGTGTTGGTCTGGACGGAGATGTGCATTTTAAAATGAAGACATAGTGGTGTGGAAGCAGCCTGACTCTCTGGAGTGAGAAGAAACGAGGAAGTCGTAGTGAACTGTCTCTCAGTGGAACTTGGTGAACCTTCACTGCTCTATGAAATATAGACTGAGCTGAGAGCTAATGCTACAGAGGAAATGACTGCCTGAGAGAAAAATGTATGTCCAGAGCCCTGAAGCTTCAGACAGACAGGTACGTAGCTGAAGACTCTCTGAGAAGAGATGCTGACAGAGAGAAAGATGGAGGAGTAAGAGCAGAGACACAGAGGGGATGAGACATGGTACCTTCACTCTCGATTGTGTCGACTGCATCATTGACCAGTCGAATGACAGTCACTATGGAGGCTTGTGGAGGGAGAGAAGGAGGAGATAAGTTTTGAAACACAGTCATTCAAAGTGACAGATGCTCATCATGGTGTTGGTCGGGGGGGGGGGGACCCCTCACACCTCTGACACTGTCGAGGCTTCTCGCTGAATTTGATGTTTGGGGGCAGTTTGTACAGTGTTGTTCATATATGTGGAGACTGATTACACTACTAAACTATGGAGGAGCAGTGATGTCACAGGAAAAGTAAAAGCATTTCCTTCATTTCATATTTTAATAAGCATTAAAAATAGGAATTGTAAAGAGAATTTATAAATGAACGATTCATTCATCAATAAACTACATAAACACTCTTTAAATAAACAATTTGTAAAAACATTTATTAATTGGTGAATAAATAATAGAGTTTGAAAAACTATTTGAAAAGTTATTTTAAGAATGGGATTACATTCCTGGATTCCATCTTGAATTTCCATTTCCTTTTTCCAGCTGCTTTTAAGTTAGCTAATCCATTAGCTTAGTCATTTAGCATCTCCTGTTAGCTTCTGCTGTTAGCCTCTCTGTGACACTCTGAGCCTTCAGTGGTAAAACCAGGAAAAACAATCCCAATTGGCCACGGGATGATGATTGGGACTCTGATTGGCTGGAGAGCTAACCAGTCATATTGGCTTTTACCATCACTGAAGGCCCAGAGTGTCACAGAGCGGCTAACAGCAGAAGCTCAATGACTAAGCTAATCGATTAGCTAATAGGAAAAAGAAAAGCAGCAGGAAAAAGCAAATGGAAATTGAAGAGGGAATCCAGGAATGTATTCCCATCTTAAAATACCTTTTCAAATAGTTTATGTCTGAATTAATAAATGTTTTTTAGTGTTTATTTAATGAGAGCTTTATGTAGTTTTTGTGAATACATTTTTAAATTCCTTATTTTTATACACTTTTTTTTATTATTCCCTTAATTTTTAAACAATTCATATTTCTAATGTTTATTAAAATATGAAATTAAGGAAATGCTTCATTACTCTCCCTGTGACATCACTGCTCCTCCATAACTAAACAAAGAACTTCACAAAAGCAAATAAAGCCATGTGACAACAGAACAATATAAAGCAAAAAAACCCAAACATTTCTGCTGCTGTGTGTCACTGAGGTGCAGACACGTCAGACTGGAACAAGCACTGGAATGACGGTGATAACTGTTAATATGACTGAGGCAGAATCCACATATTAAACCAACTCATGATGATTAGGGGCAAAAAAAAGCTGATATTTCTGAGTTATGATCATTCTGAAAGAAAAACAGTGAATCTCATGGTTTGCAAATAAAGTCTGGTGACAGCAGCACGATGCAGTGAAGATGAAACAAAACCGAACACACAGCTCCAGCACAAAGACCACGACCACCAACACCACGCTGTGAAGCCCAGACCCTGCAGTCTCTGACAGGAATCACTTCACTGACTCTGCACAGCTGTGAGAAAACGTCTGAGGAAACCAAAGCACAGAGACAGAGACGGGAGGACGAGTCCTCAGCTGAGGACGCTGCTGATGTTTCTAACTGTGACACCCTAAAAAGCATAAAGCCTGAGTGGAGGTGATTAAAATCAGGAGTTTCTGTCCCTACAAACATGAATTCACTCAGCAGTCTGTCCTCTGAGACACCTTCCTCTCTTCATCACAGCTCTATAACTGTCTTTAAGTTTGGTCCTGATGCTGCTGCTCTGTTGATTTAACCAGGAAACTCTGGGAGGGGACGTGTGTGAATCCCAGCATCAGTCAGTTGTGATTGTGGAGATCAGCAAAAACAGCTAAATAAACATTTACATATTTAATATCCGGTCAAATTGTTAAGAAACCATCTGCATGAATATTTTCTCCAGCATCGTCAGAGATGTGAAGACCTGGTCCCTGGACAAGACTCAGGTCTTCACAGGAACCAGTGCTGAACTGAGCGGGCCCTCATTGTCCCACAGACCTCTGCTAATTCACCAGTCACATTATTGTTAAGAGGGTTAACTCTGGTCTCACAGTCTGAATCTGATATTTACAGAAGCCCTGAGAGGCAGGTGATTTTTCTTTCTTCCCAGGTTTCTACCTGGGAAGAAAGAAAAATGAAATGAATGAAAAATGATCCTGGCAAAAAGCCCTGGTTCACTTGCCTCTCAGGCTGCTGTGGACATTTGTTTTGTAACAGATCCGTCTGACTGATGGTCTTCAGCCCAGTCGAGCTGCTGATGTCAGAAACTGACCCAAATGTCAAACTGAGCATCACTTCATGAGTTTCCCTCAGAGTTTTCTTCAGAGTTTTTCTCTCGGTTTCCCTCAGTTTCCCTCAGAGTTTCCCTCAGAGTTTCCCTCAGAGTTTCCCTCAGTTTCCCTCAGAGTTTCCCTCAGAGTTTCCCTCAGAGTTTCCCTCATGTTCTGTGGAGAACAGACTCAGTGCACTGGCTCTGTGTGTCATCATCAGTGTTTCTCCTGTGGGAAGTTCGTCCTGGTGTTGGAGGTCGACAGTGAAAACTACCACTCTGTTTCTCTCCTTCTCTCTTTGCCTTGTTAATGATGTGTATATATACTGTATATATATCTGAAGTAACAGTGGAAACACGAACAAAGACATTAATAGCTTACTGTTATGAGGAGCTGCAGGTTGTGAGCTGGTGTTGTTCTCTCTTTCCATCCCTCCTCATTTTCTTACGTTTCTCTGATGTGATTTCTCTTTGTTTAGCAGCGAACACATGAACATTTCTTCATGTGTTTGTAGTTTGAGCTGCAAAACTCTACCTGCACTTTCACTGAGGAGCAGGATTTAAACTAGAGCTTCAATAAAAAGTCAAATCTCACTGGTTTATTCAGAGATTAACTACTGCAGCAGATAATGTCTTTTTGTTTAGACCGACACAGCGGTTTGTTTGTTTGTGTGTTGATATGCTGTTTGTGTATGACTGGTTTTATGTGGAAGATTAAAGGTAATGAGCATCAGTTTCTCCCAAACGTTTTCTCACAGATCTTTCAAAGCTGGTGTGAAGCTCATGAACCTGGATGAGTCTTCACTCAGACAGAGACACTGAGTGAAACCACACAACAAACAGACCAACCATTTTAAAGTAAGATTAAATGACCCCTGACACACAGAGCTGTGGCGTGTGTGACTGCCTCACCGTTGTCATCACAGGAGTCAGACTGGAAGGAGCTCAGTGATTGGACCTCTGAGTTACTGCCTTTGTTGCTCCCTGAGAAACACGTCACTTCCTCCGCCATGTCCACCATTTTACCTGTGAGGACAGATCAGGGTCAGGAGGGACACACAGACACAGGTTTATTATTCTGTACTATCTGCAGAGAGAAACATTCATCAAAGAATCTTCAGGTTGTAATCCATTAGACCGAAGGTCAAAGGTCAGTGGAGGTCAGTGTCTGTTTACAGGAGCTGAGCTGAGTCAAACTTCACATGCATCAACTGGACCAACGTCTCAACACATCAGATCAGCTGTGGTTATCTAACCTTAATTAACAGGCTGAAATCAAAGCTGTCTGTGTCAGGTTTGTCTGCTCTCCATCGTCTGTAAAGAGCAGTAATAATTAAGATTATATAATAATTATATGATGTCTGGAGTAATTACATTTTCATTGTTCAATGAGAATCTTTACATAAACTGTCAGGGATGAATTCTGTTCTGACTCATCTGATTCTCAGGTTGTAGATGAGTGTTCAGTTAAAAGTAAGTGTTGGGTCTGACTCAACAGACTGTTATTAAGCTCCTCCAGTGTAAAGGTCTGTGTCCATGTGTAGTGTGATTATAGATCAGCTCTAGCTTCTATATTAATACTGTGAAAGTATCAAAGCCTCAGTCCACAGAGAAATGCACACAGCCTGTATTCAGAAACTGAGCCTTAAAACCAGCCGTCAGGACTTCTGGAACTTTGTGATGTCACAACAAAGCAGTCACCAAGCCCCGCCCACCTGGACCCACCATCCAAACCTTGCAGGATTTGGTTTCTCTGAGTGTTTTTACCTGAAATCTGCTTTATTTTTATTGGATCACTCAGAAAACAGTCAGCCAATCAGAAGAGAGAATACCTCCATCAACCTCTGTGGTAACAATCTGTATCAGCCCGCGCACACACACACACTCACACTCACACACACACACACACACACACACACACACACACACACACACACACACACACACACACACACACACACACTCACACACACTCACCCTCGTCACTGTCCCAGGGGCTCTTGCGGATGGAGTCACAGTCTGAGCGACAGGGCGACACTGGCGGCAGGTTGGGGGCCACGCTGCAGACCACCACCCCCCTCCTGGTGGTCCCTGACAGGATCCTGGGCGACTCCGGGTGGAAGGTGCTCATCTCTGTGTGCTCCACGCTGCGCCCGTCCACCATCTTCTCCAGCGTGGAGCGCGGGTCTCCTTGGAAACAGGGCGTGTACGCCATGGGCCTCACGGGGACCTGCGGGGGTCCCATCATCCCACCCCCTCCCACGACGGTGGGCCCCAGCCCTGGCTCTGAGTACAGGTTGAGGGGGTCTCCCGGTGTGCAGTGCAGGGTCTTGAACTGGACGCCGTTGGCCTTGTTGAGGAGCGCGGCGGTGGCCGGGTCCTGGACCAGGGACAGGTTGTTGCGTGAGTAGTTCTTCTGGAAGACCTTCTTGCGGAAAGCGATGAAGAGGATGATGAGGGTAATGATGACGAACAGCACCACGGCGATGCCGATCAGCTCCTCTTTGCCGACCACGGCGTGACCCGCCTGCATGTTGGGGACGACGACGGGCCGCAGGCCGCAGCGCTGGCCCACGAAGCCCGCCGTGCAGTTACAGTAGAACGAGCCGTGAGTGTTGACGCAGACACCGCCATTCTCACACTCTCCCTCCGGATTACTGCGGTCGCACTCGTTCACGTCCTCCTCACACCTGCAGGACGGAGGGAGGAAGAGGAGAGACAGAGGATGAAGGACTGTGCGTCTCAGGAACCTGAAGGATCAGAGGACGACCTGCACTGAGGACAGACGCTGCTGTCACTGATGAGGCTGGAGAGGAAACACTCGTCGTTTAAAGGTTCTTTCACCTGATGGAACTTCACGGTTCAGTCGTTACAAACTTCATCTTAAATTCTACCTGTCCAAACGTTAACAGACACCTCAGGTGTTACGGTGAGCTTTGGGTGAATGTGACTGAAAAGCAGAAGATGAAGGAGACGTCCTGAATGTTTCATGAAAACAATGAAACGTGCGTGAAAGGAATGAGATCATTTACAACCCTCTGAGGTCAAAGGGCGTTTTCTCCATTATTTCTCAGATCCACCTTTTAAAGGGTTCTTGCATGTGACGTAACACAGGTGTTTCCATCACCGGCCTCAGAGCAGTCTCAGCTCTTTCCTTCTTGTCCTTGTGAAAACAAACCTTTACTGATGTGCTTGAATTTGTTTTGGTGCTTGAAATGTGTTAAGATAAAGTCTATAGGTTCATAACAACAGTGCAGTATATGAGTGAAGTGGAAGATACACTTCTGATATCACTGAGACGTCGTTGTGGTCCGTCACTCGGCTTTAACCAGAATTTAGAGGCTGAGAGTCATGTATGACCTCACAAGAATATATAAGAGGAAGTGGAGAGAGTGTGTGTGTGTTTTCTGCTGTCACTCTGAATATAATGAAATCTGGAAAATGTGACAAACATGATCAGATGATGCATTTGAGGAAGCTGGGAAACTGTAATTTATTACTGCCCCCCTGTGGCCGAGAGCAGCACTGACAGTCAACACAATCTTCTTATAGAACATGTTCAACGTGGCTTTTCTCAACTAAAATGATCTGAATGTTCTGAGCTGGAATCAGGTTAAAAGCAGAGAGAAGTTCCAGTTTGTTGGACTGAAACTTTATTTTGTGGATTTGAATAAAATTTTTTAAATGCGATCTTACACAGTCTCTACTCCATCACCTCAGCTGAGCTTGGGTGGAGACAGATGGAGTAAATATGTTTTCAGAATGTTCTGAGCTGGAATCCTTTAAGGTGTGTCAGCTCAGGTGTGTGTGTGGGACTCACGTCAGGCCCTTGAAGCCTCTCCTGCAGCTGCAGAGGAAGGCGTTGCCGATTGGCTTGCACACGCCGCCGTTCTGACACGGGTTGGGAACGCACGCCGTTATCTCCATCTCACAGCGCCCCCCGGTGTACTGAGGGTTACAGCTGCAGGAGAACCCTGTACACAGAGGGGGGGGTTCATGAAAAATTCAGAGCAGTCACTCACACTCACACACACACACACACACACACACACACACACACACACACACACACAGGGGAGCGGCTCTGACATGTAATTAGAGACACAACCCTTCTGCAGCGCTGTGTAAATGACAATACTGGGCTGCGACTATTCCCATGATGCTTTTCTCATTAAAGTGTAAATGAGGAACATGTGGCGTTCACTGAGGCCTGCTGGTCACAACACACACACACACACACACACACACACACACACACACACACACACACACACACCTCTGGGAGCTGGAGCTCTGATCACAGTCCACCTCTGAAACCTAAAACACCTTAAGATAAGATTTTCCTTAAAGTCTGAATTAAGGCTTTTCACAGGTTTTTATCATTAAATGAAAATATTTGATCAGTCCGACAACTTCAATAACAATAGTGGAGATTAGGTTCAGTTACAGTCGCTTCCTCAGCAAAGAAAAGGGAACAGGAAGTTGATTAGAAAGATAAAATATCAAGATAAAATATAAAATATAAAACACTGATGTAGTTCCTGAGACTCACCACCAGAGGGCAGGCTGGTGCAGGTGGCTCCGTTGCGACACGGCTGCTGTAGGCAGGCGTCGGGGAAGAGGATGCAGCCCAGCTTCAGCTCCGTCAGTCCCACCACCTCCGCGTAGCGCGAGCGTTTGTTCTGCAGCGGCAGCTCATTGTTGTTCAGCGTCACCGAGTCCAGACACCCCTGGAACCCCTCCAGGACCCGCGGGTCCTTCTGGGAGTCCATGAGGCTGCGGGAGTTCGGGTGCTGCACCTGTGGTGAGAGAGGTCAGAGGTCATTCAAGAAAATCATTCCTGAGAGCAACCACAGACCAGGTCCACAGTCCGATGTACAAATCTCTTATTTTGAAAGGGAAATAAAGACGAACTTTGATTATGAAAAACTCATCAGTGGATGTGTAGAGCATGTTTCAGTTTTCTTTGCTTCCTAATGAAAACACACGTGTGTGTGCTCATGCATGAGACAAACCAAACGAGGACCAATCACAGGAGACCTGCTTCCATTAAATAAATCTACATCCTGGTCTTCTGAGGGTTTAAACATCATGTGATCTGCAGTTTTAGTTCCAGTCACATTCAATTAATTACAGTCGGTTTAAAACTGTTGTGTTTTTATATCGATGTGAAGAGAATGAAAATATCTTTGTTGACCTCTGCTGTGTTGGTTCAGATCATGTGACCTGGAGACGTTGTGTCTTTACTGAAAGCAGCTACAGCGTCAACAAGCTGGAGCTGAGGAAGGTGGAACAATGACTTCCCACGGTCTGCAGCAGACTCTGACTGGACACATCCTCTACGGTACACATGCTAAACCATGAGGAGCCAACATGGCTGCCTCCGTCTTTGTGGACTGACCAGCGCTCCGAAGTAGATGGTTCTGTCCGGAGCCAGCGGCGGGATGAATGGCGGTCCGCGCCGCTGCTCCACGTAGCTGTCGTCCAGCGCCAGGCTGCTGAAGTTCCTGTTCAGCTCCAGAGCCACAGTGTGCCAGCTGCCGTCACTGATCCTCCGCCCAGAGATCCCCAACATGTTGGGACTGTCCCCGCCTCCAGCTCCGCCCCCCGCCCCGCCTCCACCGAGGCCACAGGCCAGCTGAAACCACAGCTTCCCATCCTCCAACTGCTCACACACACACACACA
>NW_019174732.1:383859-408859 GCF_002260705.1 Seriola dumerili | reverse complement strand
TAATATACAGTACTATACGGTAATATACAGTATTATACTGTAATATACAGTAATACACTGTAATACACTGTAATACACTGTAATACACTGTAATATACAGTAATATACAGTAATACACTGTAATACACTGTAATACACTGTAATACACTGTAATATACAGTACTATACTGTAATATACAGTAATATACTGTAATATACTGTAATATACTGTAATATACAGTAATATACAGTAATATACAGTAATATACTGTAATATACAGTAATATACAGTACTATACTGTAATATACTGTAGTATCCTGTGATACACTGTAGTATACTGTAACATACTGTTATGACAGTGTCAATATAATCAAATCTGTCATGATTCATTCTCTTCAGTACTTGGTGTCAAATGCAGCTCATGGTTTAGTTTGTGCATGAAATGGATCATAAGCAGAGGAGCTTTACACCCACTCCTGCCCTGTGGTGACACACACACACACACACACACACACACACACACACACACACACACACACACACAATAATTACTGCTACCGTGTTGTGGCTTTTTGTTGTCGTGGAGTGAATCTATGGCAGAAATGAAGCTTTGCATTAAATTAGCTTGTATTAGGGAACACACATCAGAGCTGAGTCACTCAGTCCATGTGTAGTGTGATTATAGATCAGGTCTAGCTTCTATATTAATACTGTGAAAGTATCAAAGCCTCAGTCCACAGAGAAATGCACACAGCCTGTATTCAGAAACTGAGCCTTAAAACCAGCCGTCAGGACTTCTGGAACTTTGTGATGTCACAACGAAGCAGTCACCAAGCCCCGCTCATATACAGGTTTAACGTACCAGTGAAATGTAATGTGATTTTCCAGTTGTGATCTCTGCTGTGTAGAACTGTCTACACCAATCCGATCTGTACAGACACATCCAAGCTAACGTGCTAACATGCTAACGCCTCCTTCTCACCACTCCTCTTCTGTCAAACTGTGACCTTTAACTTGCAAAGGTCTGGGGCTTATGGGAAATGGTGTTCATCAGAGGCGGCTTAAAAACCAGAAACGTTAACAAAACCTGAGACGGTCAACCTGAAAACAAAATGGCTGCTGCTCTGACTGTTGCCATGGAGACATACAGACTACAGTCCTTATGTAAACACAACCCCATCTGTCTGTATGATCTGAATGAGACTCTATGACTCACCGTTACACGTGCAGCGAGAGGTGCGGTGGAAGCGCGGCGAGACGAAGCTGACCCGTGGCGTGCTGTATGTGGCCAGGTTGTGTGAGTCCAGGATGATGCTCTGCTCACACTGCGCCCCGCGACACTCCAGCCCCGAACAGTTCTTATCCAAGATGGCTGACACCCTGAGAACCTCCTCCAGCTGCCGCCGCGACGCGCTCAGCTTCTGGGTGAGGTAGGCTGCCTTGTAGTAGCCGCCTCCAGCCGTTTCCACAGCAACGAGCATGTCCAGCTGTTGCGTCCCACCCACCGGCTGCAGACTTAGCAGGTGCAGAGCATCCTGCTGCTGCGACGCCGCGGCTTGCTGCAGAACCTTTAACACGCTCTTCAGGTGCAGCGCCACAAAGTCCTGAGGCGCCACGCTCTCGAAGCGCACCGTCACCGCTTCACGCAGCATCTCCGGCGTCGCCTGCTCCACATGCACACTCACTGGCACAGGCACGGCGAAGCGGCCGTCACTGACGCTGGCGTTGAGGGAGTACCTGCCGGCGTCCAGCCCGCCCAGGGCGATGATCTTCCCATCACGAGGGCTGATCTTAAAGAGACTGCGCTGGGCTGGGGGGGCGTGGCCAAAGGTCAGCGCGTCATACGGGTCAGCGTCGGTGGCGTGCAGCTGGCCAATCACACCGCCGGGAAACTCGTCCTCCATTGTGATGATGTGAACCTCCAGTGGTAACGCCACAGGCCGGTGAAGGCTCTCCTCAATCACCCTGACTGTCAGCATGGAGGTGGAGGAGAGGCGGGGCTTCCCCGAGTCCATCACCTAGAAGGGCAGGGGGAGGAGAGGACCTGATAACATCAGCTAACACTGGTACGGGGGTAAATTATCTGGAAGTTAACTAAAGGCCGATCACAGCCAAGCATCTGGTTTCCTCAGGTCCAGGAAACTTTATTTAAAACTTACTTAAAAGACCAATTACAGCAGAGCAACAGTGAATTGTTTCTGCTGAGAAATTCAACTTTATCTTTGTTAGTATGATGTTTGTGTTCTAGTCTCTTTTTGTAGCTTTCATAACTTTACTTTTTATTTCCACCATTCAAAGACACTTCTAATGAACCTGTCTCATGAGACACGGCTTGTTTTGTCTCATTTTATATTTTTATTTAGAACGTCTGGAGATGCATGAAATTTTGTTGAATAGCCGTGAAATGACAACTAAAGGCATTCTCTTCTCTTCTCTTCTATTGTATTCTACAAACATGAGAAGGATTTTTATACTAAAAACAGTAATTCAGGAAGATTCAGCTGCTGAAACTTCTGTTATCTTTGAACTTCGTAATAAATATTTACAGTGAAACAGACTGTGGGTGTATCCTCCTCTCACTGTGCAGCTGCTTTAAGGAGACGTGTCTCAGACCTGAAACAACGGATCCATGTCAGAGGGTTTATAGACATTAACCACAGTGAACGAGCTCTGGTTGTTTCTGGTACTGACTGTCATTGTGAACAGTTTATTACACTTGTTGTTCTTTGTGTGTTAAAACTGATGGTGAACAGCTATTTGACCTCACCTGTATCTGGATGACGTATTCAGTAGCCAGGTCCCTCCTGAACACCTGATTGGCCACCAGAGTCCCGTCCTTCTCCAGCACGAACTCTCCGCCTTCGTTTCCTGACAGGATGCGAAAGTCGAAGGGCGGGCCGTTGTGGGAGGAGTCCTGATCGATGACTGACAGCTGCAGGATGCTGGTGCCGATTGGTTTGTTTTCCTGGGGGGAGGAGACACCATGAGAGAGACCTGCCTGTGTTCACGTCACTTCATGATGTTTCAGGTGATGATGATATTTAAAGGAAAGTTTATTTACACATTTGATACACAAAGTGAAATCACAGTAATTTACATACTGCTTTAAAGGAGCTATTTGTTTAGCTACTACATAGCTAACGTTAGCATTAGCAGCTGTTTACTAACCAGAGCTTCAGGCATCGTTACAACACAAGAGGTAATAATATATCTGAGCAACTATGTCTTCAGCTACAGTGAGGAAAGTGGAGGCTAGTGGCTAGCTGGTTAGCATGGTAATTTTATTTTAAGTCAACACTGGTGTTTGTGTCCACGTCTGGAGACAGCTGCTGGTGAATAAAGGGATGAAGCTTGATGCTGAACTCACAATGTTTGAGTAAATAGCTGCTAACGCTAACGCTAATGTTAGCTATGTAGCAATAGCAAAACTCATCAATATCTCCTTTAATGACATTAAAAAGCAAAACAAAAGAGTATATTAAAATGTATTATTTCTCAGTAGTCTCCATGTCATGTGACCCAGGGACTCCAAACCAATGCCATATATAACTACACTGTCTTATTTGTCCATAGTTTGATTCTCCTAATCAAACTATGGACGACTCTGATCACCCCCCCTCTGTGTTGTCAGTGAACTTCCTGTCAGTCATCAGGTTTACCTGTATGACGGTGGTGAGGTTGGCGGGGGAGAAGGTGGGCGGGTTGTCGTTGATGTCAGAGATGTCTATGTTCACCATGACGGTGGACGACATGGGGGGGGTCCCACTGTCCAGAGCTCTGAGGGCCAGAGAGTAGCTGGGAACCTGGAGGACAGACACAGTGACGACACATGAACCATGACGAAACAATGGGGCAGTGACATCACAGGGGCAGTGACATCACAGGGGCAGTGACATCACAGGAAGTGTCTGAAGGCATGAAAGGAAGTGCAGTTTATTAGTGGACCCCCGTGCTTTTGTGTAAAATGAGGGTGTGTGAGACACCTCCAATGGAAGGTGTCAGGTTTATGTGATGTTGCTGGTATGATGTCACTATGACATCATCAGGTCTTTTCTCCGCGAGCTGCATCATGTGTGAAAAACAGACGAGACGCCGAATCTCTAGATTATGTGACGTAGCCGTGAGGCGTGAGACAAACACACACACACACACACACACACACAGAAGCTGCTGCAGGGTACTTTTCTGTTTCTCCATGTTGCTTTATAATAAAGAGCTAATGAAGCAGCAGCAAAACAGACAAATAAACAGCTATGACTGCCTGGGGGGGGGGGTGGGGGGGGGGGGGCTGTCTGGTCGGGCCGAGGAGCGGGTAGCTGAGGGTTCGGCGTGAAGAGACGACTTTGAGTGTTGATGACAGAGCCTCATGAAGCAGGGGGCGCGGGGGCCGGGCGGGGCCGGCGGGCGGGGGAGGCGGGGGGGGATGAGGGGGTAACTGAGCAGGGGGGAGTGGGCGGCGGGGTGGGGGGGGGGTAAACAGAGAACTCTTGTATTGGAAATGAGGAGGAAACACACACACCTGAGTATTAATGCATAGACACATGGACAGACACATCAGCATCACTCTTTCACACACACACACACACACACACACACACACACACACACACACACACACACACACACAGGAAGCTGCTGCTCTCTGTGTGATAACCCCAAACAGACTTTCATCAGCCTGAAGCTTTGATCCCCCACACACCCCTGCTCTCTCTTTCTGAGCGCGCTCAGAAGGCTCATCGACCGCACTCATGAATACTTTATGATAGGAATATGAACGTTTGTGAAGTCTTCAAGCACTGCAGAGAAGATGAGGAAGAAGAGGGAGAGGATGAGGAAGAAGAGGGAGAAAACAGCTTGGGGGTGGGGGGGGGGTGGGTGTCTGTCACTCTCAGCAAACACTGTTCATCCCTTTGTGGAGACGTCATGACAACGACACCAACAGACACATGACACAGGAGCGAAGGAGGGAAACATCTACTGAGTAACACAAAGAGGCTGGACTTTAATACTGCCAGTTATAACAGAGAGAGTTAGCATTAGCACAACCGCTAACACTGTGTCAGCCACTGCCAGTAACAAGCTAACGAACAACATAAACAAATAAGAGATGCTAACTACGCTAACAGTCCTGAAAAGATACTAAGACACTACTCAGACTCCTCCTCTGAGTCTGGGTCTGACTGAGGCTCCAACATGTGGCTGAGTCTCTCTGATGTTTCCTCCTCTGACCATCTTGATGCTCTCTGCTCTTTCACCTGTCCACCTGGAGCCAGCAGGTGGTGGGCGGGGCTCCAGGCCTGATCTGGATTTCTCAACCAGGAAGTGAGAGGAGATGAAAACCATGTGAAACTACATATGATTTTTACAGTTTAAAACATAGGAGGGACTTTAACATACTATACATGTCAGATTATATTTAATATTGACCTTATATCTGTTCTGCTGCTCATTGATCAAAACTGACTGTGACTGAGCTGCTGATGCTTTTGAAACTCCTTATTTCTAAGCTGTGTTCGTGTGTGTGTGTGTGTGTGTGTGTGTGTGTGTGTGTGTGTGTGTGTGTCCTCACAGTCTCACGGTCCAGTTGCTTGTTGACCTTGATGATTCCACTGAGCGGGTCAATGAAGAACTGGTTGTCTCGGTCTCCACTGACGATGGAGTAGAGGATGGCTCCGTTCAGCTGACTGTCCACGTCCTCTGCTACCAGCTGCACACACACACACACACACACACACACACACACACACACACACACACACACACACACACACACAGTGAGTGAATGTTTAAATTTTTCATTCTGACCATTTGTTCCTCTTCTGTTCTTCATAAATAAAACAACAACAGTTTTCATCCACAGATCATTAGTTGTTAATTTATTAATAATTGACCTAATATGAACCTTTTACCAAACTGTACCGACCCAAACACAAACAGTGTGTGTGTTCAGGCCACAGTATACTCCCGGACCTGATGGATTAACACAACAATCAGTAACAGTAATCAGCCTGAACACACCCTCGTTACATGGAGAGCAGGTTGTAGATCTGCTGACTGGTAATGACTAAGAATCAGGTAAACAAACTGATCTCCAGAATATAATGAAAGACATTACTATTTATTATTATTTATTATTTATTTAAACAGCAGGTCACTGACTGTTGTTATAACATTATCTTTCTTAAAGTAAAAACATATTATATTTTTATGATTTAAATTATTTTATCTCAAGAAAAATGATGTTACACCTGTTTCAAACTGAAACTTTATTTTAGAATCTAGAAGAAAATATTAACAAACTGAATAATCACATTTGATTGTTTTATAAGTGAATGCTGTTGTATTTCTATTGATGGAAAGCAAATAAAAAATTAAAAAAATGATGCAGGGAAAGCCCGGTCCTGAATCTGGACTTACCTGGACTACAGACTCTCCAATGGTGGCGTCCTCTGACACCACGGCACTGTAGAGGTCTCGGCTGAACATGGGCGCGTTGTCGTTGACGTCTGTCAGGTTTATGTTGACTGTAGTGATGGCGCTCAGTGGCGGCGTGCCACCGTCACGAGCCTCCACCGTCAGGAAGTAGTCCCTGCAGGTCTCGTAGTCCAGAACCTGGGCAACTAGAATGGCACCTGAGGAAGGTGTGGGGCAGGGGGGGCGGGTGGAGAGGACCATGTCATCATGTACATTATTGTGATGAAGATGATGTAGAAGATGATGAAGATGAGCTGGTTGGTGCAGAGGTGTGGTTCTTACCGGTCAGCGGGTGGATGTGGAACTTCCCGTGCTCGTTTCCTGACCGGATGCTGTAGGTGATCTCGGCGTTGGTGCCGATGTCCTTGCTGGCGGCGTAAACCCTCAGAACCTCAGTGCCCACCCCCACGTCCTCCGGCACGGTCGCCAGCTGATCGCGGCGCTCGAACACGGGCGGGTTGTCGTTGATGTCCAGCACGGTGATGGTGACGTTGACCAGCGAGGAGAGAGGCAGCGGCAAGCCCTGGTCAGACGCTCGCACCGTTATCTGATACGCCGGCTGGACCTCGCGGTCCAGGACGCGCTCCAGCGCCACGATGCCCGAAGACTTATCGATGGAGAAGGAACCTCCCGCAGAGTCCACAAGGGAGTAGACCACCACCCGACCCGGACCTGCTGCAGAACCAGAACCAGAACCAGAGGAGAGTCAGGGACACGACTGACTTACTTGCAGTAATACCAGTAATACTAGTAATACTTGTAGTAACACTAGTAGTAATACTAGTAATACTTGTAGTGACACTAGTAATACTTGTAGTAATACTAGTAGTAACACTAGTAATACTTGTAGTAATACTTGTAGTAACACTAGTAGTAACACTAGTAATACTTGTAGTAACACTGGTAATACTTGTAGTAATACTTGTAGTAACACTAGTAGTACTTGTAGTAATACTTGTAGTAACACTAGTAGTACTTGTAGTAATACTTGTAGTAACACTAGTAGTAACACTAGTAGTACTTGTAGTAATAGTTGTAGTAACACTAGTAGTAACACTAGTAATACTTGTAGTAATAGTTGTAGTAACACTAGTAGTAACACTAGTAATACTTGTAGTAATACTTGTAGTAATACTTGTAGTAACACTAGTAATACTTGTAGTAACACTAGTAGTAACACTAGTAATAGTTGTAGTAACACTAGTAGTACTTGTAGTAATACTTGTAGTAATAGTTGTAGTAACACTAGTAGTAACACTAGTAATACTTGTAGTAACACTAGTAGTAACACTAGTAATAGTTGTAGTAACACTAGTAGTACTTGTAGTAATACTTGTAGTAACACTAGTAGTACTAGCAGCAGTGTCACCTTCATCGGGGTCGATGGCCTGGATGCGGGTCAGCAGGGCCTTGGTGGCCGTGTCCTCGTAGACGCTGGCGGTGTACTGGGACAGGGTGAAGATGGGGGGGTTGTCATTCACGTCGGTCACGGTGAGTCGAACCTCAGCGTGGCACCACCTCCCGCCGCCATCAGTTGCCTGGGCAACTAGACGGTAGCTGGGCGTCACTTCATGGTCCAGAATCACAGATGACTTCACCTCACCTGGACAGGAAAGAGACATGAGAGATGGAGTGAGAGAGGAGGTCTGTGTGATCAGCTGGAGGTCATGTGACTCCACAGTGGACGGATCAGTACCAGTATCCGGGTCCATGCTGAAGTCCTGCGATCCAGAACCGTGTAAGGAGAACTGGATCCACGCGCTGACGCCCACATCTGCATCTGTAGCTCCAACCCTCAGCAGCACACTGTTGACTGGGAGGTCCTCTGGGATGGAGGCAGTGTACACCGCCTGCACACACACACACACACACACACACACACACACACACACACACACACACACACACACACACCCTTTGTTAACGTCACTGTTGTTGCAGTTTCCCTTTAATAAGAACAACACCTGGTTTCCCTCCTCACCTGGTCACAGGTGGGGCTGTTGTCATTGGTGTCTATCACTGTGATTTCCACCGTTGCCTGGGAAACGAAGAGTCCATCACTGGCGGTGACGTTGATGATGTAGAGGTTGCGTTCCTCTCGGTCCAGCAGCCCCTTCACATACATCTTCCATTCCCCCTGAACCAAGCCCAGAGCAAACACCCCCCGGTAGTTCCCCCCTGGACACACACACACACACACACACACACACACACACACACACACACACACACACACACACGTTAATGAGCAGCAGAGCAACTGGTTGATCAAAGTGAATTATTAATAATAATATTAGTGGGCTCTTTATTTGACATGGTGGGTCAGTGAACGCAGCAGCAGTGGAAACATGTCGGACCATAATACAGAGGATTGATGAGAGAGCTGGGAGGCTGCTGACCCATTTAACTGGACTGTACAGTCCTCCACTCATCCATCTGCAGACAGGCTGACGGGTGGAGGAAGAAACTGCCTCCAGTGTTTACACAGCCTGACAATACATCACTGTAATGTGAATACAAACACTTAGAAAATACATCACAATTACTCCAGAACACTGACTGACAGTCCACTGAAAATCAAGCAACAATCTGCATGATGATTAAGAACAAGTCACGACAGAAATACATCATTTTAACAAATAAAACAGTAACTCTGTAAAATACGTCCAGTTCAGATAGAACCTGCATTATTCAGTTATTTAAAGGGAAGGAAGAGATTCTTTGAAAGACTCAAAATGAGGTCAAACCAGAAACAGTTTCAGTACAGAAGAACCAGAACCAGACCCTCAGGTCCAGTTCAGTTCAGTTGAGACTACCTGTCCCACAAAGGATTCTCTGGGGTTTTCACCATTAGCTTGAGCACATACAGAAGTGAGTTTGAACAGATCAAAAACTGAGTGTTTAATATTAGATGACAGCAGCTGATCCCTGAGGGGGGGTGCAGCAGGAGAAAGGAGCTGAATTCACAGGAGAAGACCCAGAAACTGAAAAACACTATGATATAACTGTGATCATATAAATAACACAGAAGCTAAAAACTAATAATTATTTATTAAGTTTAAATCTGTGTGAAAATCAAGAGTTTTAATGTGAGAGCTGCAGCAGCTGAAATTTATCTCATGATAAAAAATAAAAAATAAATTACTTTAATGTGAATTCTGTATTTTCTCTGTAGTCATAGTTAGTTAGTTAGTTAGTCAGTTAGTTAGTGAGGAGGGGTTTTATATGACTCCAGAGTCAGAGTTAGCTCTGGAGCTAACTGGCTAACCAACAGTCAGTCAGACCTCCACCTCAGACCTGACCCTGAAGGAGGCTTCACTGCCCTCAACAGCTCCACCTTCCTTTTACCTGAGCTGCAACACCTCTGAGGTCAGGAGGAAGAACACCTGCACCTGAGACACTCAGGGATCAGCTGATGCACCACACATGAACACTCCTTTATTTTTCACTCTTGCTGTGTAGGCCGGTCGTTTGAAAGCCAATAAAAACAATTTAATAATAACAGTGATGATAATGACTTGATCCTTGACGTCTACTGCAGGTAAAAGAGACAGAACCTGGTCATGTGTTTATTAAAGTCAATAGTTTGTGTTCAGTTTTTATGGAGGGAAGTCAGAGTCACTGATGGAGAGAAATATGATATTTGCTCTGACAGGATTTCTGCTGATCACAGAGGTTTTGTGTGTGTAGAGACATGCTCCCTGTGAATCACTGCTTCATGTTTCAGCCTACAGGTGGCAGTGTGGGACAAACAGAGTACAGGCTGCTGAACAGACAGACTCTCTGGACGTCTGTTTCATGACTCTCACTCCATCCATCACACAGGAGGAGTCTGTTCAGTCTGTTTATACTGTTTATACACACACATCAGTGCAGTGTTTGTTCAGGGAGCATCTCTGTCTCTGTTAGCAACTTAGCAACTTAGCCATCAGCTAAAGTGACAGACAGAGGGGTTCTGCTCCGGACTCAGTCCAGCTGTGATTAACGATGGATATGACAGAATAACATACAGACTTTTCCATCAATAATCCGATCAAATGAAAATTGATCTTTTCAAGAAGAGGCAGAAAACCTGAATCCAGAACAGAGAAGTAAGAAATCCTCAGTGTTACCTGGTAACAGGTGAACACAGAGGAGAATCTGACAGGAAACAGGAAGCTTGGAGTGGAGCAGCACTGAGTCTAGATCCAGAACCAATAGACTCAAAAACACACTGTCCCTGCTGCCAATGGTCTGCATCAGTGTCAGTTATATCTTTGATCTTTGCGACACTAAACAAACACACACACTTAAATAAAGTGTGTGTGATGTTCTGTCAGTCAGATGTGATCCAGGCCAGAGGCAGTCACCTGTCGGTCCACCTGACTTCACCTGACTTCACCTGTCGGCCCACCTGGTCTGTCTGAGTGAAGCAGAGCAGCATCAGAGCTGTGAACACAGAGACCTCTGACTCTCTGTTTCGTGTTGTAAACTCTTCGACTCCGTCTTTAACTCTGAATGCTGTTATGAGTACGACATCTTATTGATTTTATGCTTTACGTGTAATCATTTATTTGATTTCATTTTTAAATTTCAATTATTTTATTATTATTCCATCTCATTTTACATTTATGTTTTATGTTCATTTTATGTCTCTTCATGTGAAGCTCTTGGTGCTGTTATTTCTTGTATAAAAGTTGCTGTACAAATAAAGTTTATTATTATTATGATTATTATTTGATACAGTTAGTATTTATCTAACCAGCTGTGGTGTGGCACAGTGTGTTATAATGTTATATTACACACTTCATTACATTACATTACACATACACTTCATTATTCGTTATTTATGTTCTCTGGTAAACAGTTGATGGATCACGTCACAATCAAATCATTAACTCTTCAAATGCAGAAATCCTGATTTAATCATCAAAGAAACTGAGTCCCTAATATTCCAGTAATAATCCAGTAATAAACCAGCTGATTGTAAAATATTCCTCCATGTTGCACCAGCGTCTCTCCCCAGGATAAAGCTGTGTCTGTAGCCGAGCCGACGTGAAGTTTCCCTGTCGAACTGACAAAGGTCTCGTCTCTGTTCTCGACAGCTCGTTTGTTTATAGTGTTTTCCAAATGTTTCATTCTTTCTCTGCTGCTCTGCCCCCCCCCCCAGCTGCCAACTGTAAGGTCACATCACTCACATGTCTGCCAGTTCCTCCAACTGTCAGCCTTATTGTCATTACTGCACCATTAGGGGAAGGATTTCCTTCCCATTAAAAGTCCTTCATTAGTTCTGTCTCCGTCTCCTGTGGAGTCCAACTTCATTATTACCTTCTGGCTCATCAATGAGCCAACAGCAGATCAGCAAAGTCGGTTCTTTGATCACTGTAAAGTGATGACTGCAGCTTCAGCATTCACCTGCTTCTCCTTTTGTTTCCTGATGTTCAGACAGATGTTTTGGAGCCTTCAGTCTTTGTTTTAAAGGGGGTTAGCGCTAGCAAACATCTCCCCAAGAGAGGCTAACGCTACGGCTAACAGTAGGTTTTCTAGCTGCTATGTAACGTAATTCAATCAATTTTCTGTGTTGACTGAAGTTGTTCATCGTCACTTGTTCTTACAGTTATATACAGCTATATATACAGTTATATGTGCCTCCACAGCCTGAAGCTCCTGGTAAATGAACATAAACATGAATATAACCCTGAGTACGTTACTCAACAGCACCGCTGCTGGCGAACATCCCAGAGGGAAACCCTGGACCACCTTGTGAATCTTAACATCTCTTCAAGAAGTTGAAATGCAAGGTGTTGGCAGGAGCTTTCATCAGAAGAGCTGCAGTGGTTTAATTGTCTGACTCTGTTTACTTCTTCTTCGGCCTCTGGAGAACTGGAACTGGGTGAATGTCACGGGCTGTTGAACGCTACTCTGCCATGAAATGTTATCACATTTAACTGCCTGTTTCTCAGTCGGACTTGGAAAGCTGGGATGCGAGCGCACGTTTCTTTGGAAGCAACCGTAGAGAATGAGTGAATTATATACTGGATCACGCCTTTAATTTAGTGTACAACTTTCCCTCTCATGTTTATTCATGGCTGCAGCGACGGTGAGGAGCAGCAGAATACTAACGAGTCTGACGACTGTATCTGGAGTAAACTGCTGAGCCAACACACACACACACACACACACACACTGGTTTACAGCCTTGTTAATGACTGTGCACAGATGGAGCACAATACACAACACAACAACAAAAGTCAGCGTCAGAGCAGGAAACTGTGTGTCCTCTACGTAAAGCAGAGACGACTGGTGTGTGTTCAGTGTCTCGGAGTACAGCAGAGTTTACATCCTGTCCAGACCTGAAATAACCATCCACCCTTTTATTAACTGTAACTGGGATCTCTCCACAACCTCAGACAAGCTGCTCCCCCCGAACCACAGTTTACAATCCCTGACTTCAACTAAAGCGTCACTGCCATGTACAGACGCCGTGGAAAACAAGAAGGTTAAAAACACTGCGGCTCTATTTCTACAGTCTACAGCTCATGGTGCAAACAGGGGCGGAGCCACACATTGTAAATATTCAGGGTTTAGCCTAGGGGTGGGTGATATGACGATATTAGATCATGAAGGATTACAACGTGAAGATGATCTTTCAAACTGCAGAGATCGTGGGATCGTCTCGGGCACATTCTATAAATTGCAGTTCTATGCTGATGCACCGACGCACCAGACGTATTGACGTCGTCAACCTGACCGACCAGTCATAGCGAATTACGGGCAGTGACGCTCTTTCCTACCCGCCTCCTTGTTTGTGTGTGTAGCGGTAGCACATGGAGAGCGATGGCTGAAAGCCAAACGGAGTCGGTCGCTAAGAAAACTTCCACCTCCATTATATGGAATTGGTTTGGATTTTCCGCAACTGATCAAGCGCAATCAAATGTAATTTTGCAAAGTTTGCACAGAAACCGTTCGCACGTCGGGTGGTAACACGACGAACCTGTTTAATCACCTGAAGAGGAAGCACTAAAGCACTAGCAACTGCTGCACTAAAAGAGATAACCACAGTCACTTTAGTTTGTATTTTTGCGTTTCAATAAGCTATTTAGTGTTTTGATAAATAAATCCTGTTTAAATGACTGTCAGTAATGTCTTTGATTGATATTTTACTTTCTGTTACTTTTGCAAGAGTGCACTTTATTAGGATGTTGTTGTTGTTTACCTTAAACTTTACGTTGTTTGCACATGCAGGCAAAACTGCGACTATTTGAAATAAAATCTGTTAAGAAAGGTTCTTTGGTCTAAATTGTCTGTTTTTCTTTTTCCAATTTAAGATTGTGATAAAATCGAAATCGTGATTTTATTTTTAAAAAATCGTGATATGATATTTTTGCCATATCGCCCACCCCTAGTTTAGCCCAAACGAAGGGGCTGAAACTGAAACCATCACATGTCCAGTCCTGACCAGTAAGTCCAGTGAATTTACCAGGTGGTAAGAAAGAAGCTTCTCTGCATCCAACGCTGTGAGACACACACAAAGGATGATCTGACTTTCCACACCTCATTTTAAAGCTCAGCTCAGCTGGACAGGAAAATGACAACGCTGTCAGTCTGAAACTAGCAAAGACACCTGCGTTGCGCTTTACACCAGATTTAAGATCCTGGGATTGGACGTTAAAAACAAAAACCCTTTGTTATTAGATATAATCCAGAATCGTCCAATCTCAAGATCTGTGGTGACACAGCTGCAGAGCATTGACAGATCTACAGAGGGACTCACCGGTGATGTGGTAGCTGACTTGTCGGTTCACGGTGGAGCTGTCATCGTCTCTGGTGTTCAGCACGGCCACCACCTCGCCCGGCGGGTCGCTCTCCTGAACTGAACCGAAGTAGTGCGGCTCCAGGAACCTGGGCGGGTTGTCGTTGATGTCCGACACCGCCACAGTCACGGTGGTGGTGCTGGAAAGAGACAGGGTTTCCCCGAGGTCTGAGGCCACCACTGTGAATGTGTAGGAGGGATTGGTCTCGTGGTCCAGGTCCTTGCGTGTGGAGATCCAGCCTGTGTTGCTGTCGATGCTAAAGGTGCCAGTCAGTGTGTCTGAATCCCCCTCCGACTGGATCAATGCCCCCAGACTGTATGTTACCTGCCCATTGGCCCCGGAGTCCGGGTCTAGAGCCTGGACTTGAATTATTGTGGTTCCGATGGACATTCCCTCCATAACTGTGGCCTCGTAGGAGTTGGCCTCAAAGGCTGGTTTGTTGTCATTCAGATCCAACACTTTGACCTCGACATCAACAGAAGTCACAGAGTCCAATTTAGCCTGTTGAACAGTGGTGGTGACTTTGAAGTGGTAAGATTTGATCACCTCATGGTCTAAAGGTTTATCAAGCTTGATCACACCTGTGTCCTTATCCACCACAAACACCCGGTCCTGGTTGTTTTCTCCGGTCTCTCCGTTAACCAGGGCAAAGGCAGCAGAGAGTGAGGTATATCCAGGAGGGGTGTTGAGGCGCACCGTGCCTATGGCTGAACCGATGGGCGTGTCTTCTGGCATGCTGAATAAATACTGGTGTTGGCTGAAGGAGGGAATGAAGGCCTCTGGAGAAAGAACGTGGATGTAGACAGACACCAGAGAGTGTCGCACTGGATTTCCTCCGTCCACAGCCTTCACAAAGAAAGATAACACCGAGTTCCTCAAGTGGCTGAAGCTTCCTTTAGTCACCATCCAACCATTGTCCGGGTCTATCTCCAAAATGTCCACCACTGGGACGTGTGCCTCGCTGTAAAGTGAGTACGTCACTTTGGCATTGGCGCCATCATCAGGATCATAAGCCTGAATCTGTGTCACCAAAAAGCCTTTAGCCACATCAGACTTGACTGAGGCTCTGTACTCAGTGGCGTGGAAGCGAGGTACGTTATCATTATCATCCAACAGAGTCACTTGTACTGTGCAGTAAGAGCCACGTCCGCCTGAGTCCTGGGCTGCCACCGTCAGAACAATGTCCTTATTGGCTGGGTCCTCGCGGTCGAGCTTTTCCACAGTGGTGATCTGACCACTTGAATCAATGCTGAACTGGTCCTTCCCCACATCATTAACAAAGGAGTACGTGATGTGACCGTACAGTCCAGGGTCTGCGTCTGTTGCCTTCACCTGGAATTAGAAAAACGAGACATGAGTGTTTTGTGATCACAGTACGATATAATCGGCGTGGATTGCAGCAGCACTTACCTGTATGACTTTGGTTCCCACAGCCACGTTCTCTCTTAACTCCGCCTCGTACGTACTCTGCCCGAACACTGGGCTGTACAGGTTGGCTCCCAGCACCTTCACATGAACCTGTGCCGTGCTGGTGAACACCCCATCAGACACTGACACATTGAGGCTGTAGGCCGGCTCCATCCTTTGCTTCCGGTGGCTGGATAGTGTGATGATTCCTGTCTTCTTGTCGATGACAAAGTTCATCCGTTCATTTCCTGACAGAACACTGTACTCCAACTTGTCAAAGTCCGAGCTGTCAGCGTCTGAGGCCTGGACGCAGGTCACAAAGTGACCTCGGGGTGCCAACTCGTTCACATACGCCTCATACAGCAGCTGGTTGAACACTGGAGGATTGTCGTTCATGTCATTCACCATAACTACGACTGACACTTCACTGCTCAGGGGTGGGAAGCCATTATCAGTGGCCCTGACGATGAAGTCATACTTCTGGACGAGTTCATGGTCCAGCATTCGTGCCGTCAGGATTAATCCACTGCTGCTATCAATGTGGAAGTAGTCTGTACTGTTATGTGTGTCAGAGAAGATCTGGTAGCGGACAACATTGTTCTTCTCTGAGTCTTTGTCAGTGGCGATAACTTGAAGAGCTGGAGTTCCAATCATGGCTGTTTCAGACAGAACTACCCTGTAGGACATTTTCTGGAAGATCGGCGGGTTATCGTTGACGTCCTGGATGACCACGTCAACGTCAACCTCGGCACGCGCTCCAGTCAGATAGTCTGTAGCTCTGATGGTCAGGTGGTAAGATGATGCTGCTTCATAGTCCAACGAGTGGATGACACTGATGACTCCAGTGTCAAAACCGATGTCAAACTGAAGAGACGGGTCTCCATCAACGATGGTGTAGATGATGTTTTGGCCTTCAGGACTCGTGGCATTGATGCCAAGGATAGGCGTGTGCACAGCCATGTCCTCATTCACAGACACAGAGTAAAATGATTTGTCGAAGACGGGCATGGCTTTGTTGACCACAGTGATGGGGAACTCAATGGTAGACGACAGAGGTGGATAACCACCGTCTCTGGCGTATATCACCATCTGGTACTCAACATTGGACAGGTCGGACTCAAAAGCCCTCTTCAGGCTGAGTCCACCTGTCTGCCGGTTGATCTCAAAGTGACCATGGTCATCCTTGAGATAGTACGACACCTCTCCATTAATCCCTTTGTCACCGTCGACCGCCATGACCCTGAAAATCGGTGATCCCGGCTCAGCTTCAACCTGAACAGCTGCGTAATAAGGAAGCCCAACGAACACAGGGGCATTATCATTTATGTCCTCGACTTGGACTCTAACCATGACTCTGGCCACGTGCAGACGGTCGTGCTCCCGCCTTGCCTCGACAACCAACTCGTAGAACTCTTGCTCCTCACGGTCAAAGGGTATTCCTGTGGTCTGGATCACGCCAGACGTAGGACGCATCCTGAAGCGGGTACCAGCGTTCAACAAGGTGTACTTCAACGGTTCATTGAGACGGTTTCCCACAGCGTTGACCACAGCCACTTTGGTAACATTTGATATGTTCTCTTGAATAGATGAAGAGTAGATGCTGTGGGTGAAGCTGAGACCAGAGTCCAGAGCTTCTCGGACCAGAATGGTCACTAGAGCCATGCTGGAGAACTTCCCGTCAGAAACTTTGACACTGAAGCGGAAACGTTCTTTGGAGAAGTTGTTGTTTTTGACAATGATGACTCCACTGGAGGGTTTGATGGCAAAGTGCTCCAGCACTCCATCAGTCAGAGAGTAGGTGAGCTCTGTGGGAACATCTTTGTCAGGGTCGATGGCTGAAACCTGCAGAGCTTCCACTCCCACATAGGTGGGCAGCAGCAGGACAGTTTCATAGGCATTCTGGGTGAAACGAGGTGGTGAGTCATTTGTGTCAATCACTTGTATAGTGACCTCAGTTGGACTGTCTGCCGTCAGCTGTGGCATCCCGTTGTCCCTCACATGAACATGGAAGTGGAACGTGGCAAATGTCTCGTGGTCCAGATTAGCTATGGTTCTGATGGAGCCAGTTCCTGAGTCCACCGTGAAGAACATCTTTGCAGTGTCCTCAACGATCTGGTAGACCAGCAGAGCGTTCTGGTTGCGGTCGGCATCGGTGGCCTTGATCACTAGAGGTGAGTCGTCCGAGTTCAAGACCACACTGTTGACTGGTGCTGCCTCACTGATGCTACCACGATAGTGCAGCAGCTGGAACACTGGAGGGTTGTCGTTCTCATCCACCACCTGGATCAACAGAGTAGCGTTGGAGGCCATGCCAGCCATGTTGGTAGCCTGGACGATCAGGGTGTAAGACGCTGTAGCCTCAAAGTCCAGAGGCTTCTGGGTAGTAATGACTCCACTGTACTGATTGATCTGGAAGACGTGGTCAGTGTTGCCCTGCTTGATGTTGTAGGTCAGGGTTGACTGACTGACCGCACTGACTGTGGTGACGGACGTCCCAACCACCGCATTCTCTGTGATCTCAGCTTGGTACTCCGGCTGAGGGAACTTCGGGCCAGCGTTGTCAGAGAGGGTGACGGCAATACGCACTATAGTGGTGGTGGACAGGGGGGGGGAGCCGTTATCAGTGACTCTGACTGTGAGAACATAATGGCCAATGCTGGACAAGTCCAAGTCCCGTGCAACAGTGATGATCCCCAACACTGGCTCAATGTGGAAAGCATTCCCAGTGTTCCCTGTTGGAAAATCAAAAATAAAGAAATTGTTCATCCTTTAGATTTTCCTTAAAGTCCAACCTAAGATTTCCTTAAAATAAAAACTGTTGCACAAAACCCCCTTAAGACTTCTCCTTAAGGTTTCACTTAAGTATTTAAACTTTTCTCCTTATCTTGGCTTTATACTTCAGGAATCACTTAAAGTAAGTTAAGACCTTCGGAGTTAAACCTAAAGGTTCCTCTGACTTTATCTGAACCTCAACATGTCTGAGTTGATGTTGATCAGTGAAGAGGATGAACGTCCCAACAAGAGTTTGACCCTGATGGAGCCTCCACCAGAGGAACTGATTTATTGATTTATCTCTATAGATCTGATCAGCATCAGTTTGTGATCTGATCACAGATCAGCTGTCTCTTCAGCTCCTCTGCAGTTCATGGTGCTCTGTGGTTTGATGCTTCGGGATCTTTACAGTCAGTTACTGGTGAAGTATTTCATGTTGATCGATCAGCTGTGTGAGTGTCAGACGCTCTGACTGTCTGCTGAACACTGGGCTGAAGTTTCCATGACAACAGGAGGAGAAAGAGCGGCAAATGTCATTTTTTTAAGACATTTTTTTTCTTCTGGCCAACTTTGTGAGACGATACAGGTGAAATGTTCACAGGTATCACAAGTGCTAATGCCAGCAAACAAACGGTCTCCATGGAAACTGTAGAAAACTAGAATTTTACCGCTGTAAAATCTCTCACTGCTGCAAATGCCTTAACGTTTTATCTTGACAGAGGAAACCTTTCAAGACATTCTGTGCAACACCCTGAAGTAACTCCCTCAGCTAAGGAGAAATTCAACCTTAAATGTCGACTTCAGTAGAAAACTTAAGGTGTTTTGTGCAACTGGTCCCTGGTATTTAATTCTCAGAGGTTTAACCTGCTTCAATGGAGTAGTGCAGCTCTGCGTTCTCTCCTTTGTCTTTGTCCAGGGCGGTGACCTGGACCACAGCTGAGCCCACTGCCGCTGACTCATACACCTGGCCCTCATACAGAGCACTGGTGAAGATGGGCACATGGTCATTTATATCTTCCACCTCTATCAGCACACGAGCCAGGTTCTTCCTGTACGGGAACTCTTGGTCCTTCACCTGTGGAGAAAAACAACAACGACAATGAGAAAGCTGTGAACTGAGACTGGAACATCTGAAATCTGCCGAGTGAAATCATTTTACAAACTTTAACAGACACAAAAATAAACATTCACGTTCCCCAGGTTTCACATTTATAATAGCAGTTTCCTGGTGGATACAGAAATCAGTGGGAACCTGTCGTCTTTCCTGTCATGAGGTGTAGACACTGCTTCGCTGCACGGTGTAATTACCTTAACTGCTAAATGATGAGTTCAGGCTGAATGAGAGCACAGACTTGGAGACTGCCTCTGGCTCTCCTGCCGCTCCATATACGACACACAGGAGCTCGACACTGGGAAATGATTTCCTCCTGATAAACGTCTGTTGTTGAAGGTCAGTCACCAATAAGAGTTTAACAGCACAGATATCTGACCTGTGTCCTGTCTTATTGAAGAGCCTTGATTTTATAACAGCGCTTTAATCAGAACCATTTCTCCACACTTCACCGGCTGAAGGAGAGACTTTCAATCAACATTAATGGACTGCTTGATTTTTTCTTTTAGAAAATCAATATCTTGTGGAATAAAGCACCTGGCGGCAGAGAGAAGGTGATGTGGCAGGTTGTGAACAACATGATGAACTGAGACAAATCACCGTTCTGATGTTTGATCACATTGATCATTGACCCACAGAAGAAGAAGTATCAAGGTCCTCTAACACCTCCATGAGTTCAGGCCTGCACCTGGTACAGCAGGATGAATGACCTCAACTAAGACTCTAATTCTATTAGCACAACAATGCAGACCAGACTGGACCCTACACAGAGTCACAGCTGTTAGCACACGATGCTAAATATACGTGACTGGCAGAGACATGACTTATGTATCAGACATGCAGCAGCTGATGGCGGACTGAAGCGGCGGTCTTACGATGACGGTGAGGATGTGCTGGGCGCAGGCCTCGTGGTCCAGCCTGTGAGAAGTGTAGATGGTGCCCAGGGTCGGGTGGATGCGGAACAGACGCATGCTGTTGGGGTCTATGGAGCTCTGCAGGGAGTAGGTGAGCCGGTGGTGCTCGTCACGGTCCGACGCCAGAACCTGGACCACCTCTGTGTCAGGGGGCGTGTCCTCAGATATGGTGACGTCATAGGTAGGCTGGGAGAAGATGGGAGCGTTGTCATTGTTGTCCATCACAGTGATGTGAACCTGGAACAGGTGGAGTATCCACAGAGACAAAGAGGAGATGAGCCGAGTCCTGTCATCCAGGTCAGTCTGACATTTTTACACTTTTCACAAGTTTGTTGAAAATAAAAGTTGAAAACACGACCATCATTACATTACCAACACAATATACTGATGACACACATTAGCTGAATGTAATTTGTTCAGAGTGAGCTGCCCAACCGTTGCCCTCTTGGCAGTGCCTGACTCCGCCCCCAACTCCTAGCTAATCCAAATACGGTCAAAGAGGAGGGGCCTGTGTGGAGCTGAGACTGTGGTGCATACGCTCACCCACCTGTCACTCAAAGAGGCCACGCCCTCAATCCTTCATAACTGTAGTCCTTAATAAAATGTAAACAGGTGAGTTATATAAACAGGTGTCATGAAGGAGGAAATTATCTCTAGAGACCAAAACAGTTTCTGTACCAGGCTGTAAACATGTTTATTTCTGCTGTAAAGTTGGACATTTTAACATGGGAGTCTATGGGGACTGACTCACTGTTGGAGCCAGACTCTAGTGGTCGTTAGAGGAACTGCAGCTTCTGGTTCTTCACTGCTGATGCTTCATGTTTCAGTCTGGAGGTTGATGCTTGGGAGGGAACTTAAAAAATTCAGATCGGATTTTTTTTTATATCACTTTCTTTTACACTTAGATTTTTCTACAACTATGTGTCTCAGGAAATAATGTTTGGATGTTGACGTAATAAATCCGACATATTTATGGTCAGTGATATGGTCGATCAGTGAGTTTGTGCAGATGCACGATCTGAACCACAGACGTGTTGGACTGTTTCTGAGCTCCACTGAGAGTCTGTCACTCCTCTTATTACAGCCCACTCTGACCAGTTCCTGGTTGTATCACAGGTGTTTCATCTCCATAGCAACATGATGGTCAGTTGTACATCAGTAATGTTTCCCCACAGTATCAGATCAGAATCAGTTTATTATCAGTGTGTTCACTGACTGAGGATCAGTGTCACCTCCTCTCTCTCTCTCTCTCTCCTTCTCCCTGTCTCTCCGTCCTCAGTGTGGACACACTTATGTAACAGAGTGTGTGTCACTGAGCTCTCTGCTGGTGTCAGTGGTCGCTGCGTGTCCTGACTCATGGGAAGTTCCTGAGTCACAGATGACTGGTGATGAAGCCCAGCTGAGTCAGGACAACACAAGAGGAGAGGAGAGGGAGGGAGGGAGGGAGAGAGAGAGAGAGAGACAGGTAAAGACAGACAGACAGGTAGGAAGTGATTAAACGTGAGCGCCGTCAGAAGACTGCTGCTCTCCGCTCTCTGACCTGCTGACTGGCTGCAGCAGCTCATCAGCACCTGCACAGGTGAGTGTCCGGTCCAAAACAACACGTCGCCGTGTGAAACTGTTACAGAGCGAGAGACTGAACGACTGATGACGAACATGATCAGTATCAGTGATCGTGACATCACTATCAGGGTCCTGATGGACAGTTTACTCAAGCTAATTCATAAGTTCTAAAGTATATTTCATGAGTCCAATGAATATAATTTAAAATAAAACTTAAAACACTGCGTCCACAGACGGACAGATTGTTTATCTATAATTAATATGAGTGTCCATCAGGATCTGGAGCAGATGGACTGTCTTGTGACAGCTCTGAGGTCAGAGGTCAGAGTCTGGGCCTGTGGGCTCAGATCCTCCTCTTGTCCTCCTGTCAGCTGTGAAGTGAACAGTCACATGCTGCAGGACGAACGAGGCAGACACTCAATGAGAGAGAGAGAGAGAGAGAGAGAGGCAGAGCGAGGTTAATGGAAATGTTTTTGTTGCTGACGGCCGAAGAACGACGCAGCTGAAAACAACATGACCTGATTCTGTGACGTAAACTGATGTAACCCAGAACAGGAGAGGACACACACGCAGGTCTGTGTTCACTGCACCGGGTGTGTCTGTAGGGGGGGGGGGTGTTTCACATGTACGTCAGGCACATATGGTCTGCAGTACATCCCTGAGAGCCTGAGCCCCCGCAGACTGACAGATGACGACACAGAGGACGGCCTCCTCTTTACAGACGGAGGAAACCAGAGGAAATCATGACTTAAATATCAGATATGATATAATGCAACTTACAAAATCAATAATGAGGAAAAGAAGCTGGAAAAAGTTTGTTACTAATTATTCTCATACATACTTGATAGAAATGTCAGTGAAACATCAGACGATCGTTCAGCAGCACACATGAAACTGTAGCAGGTCGATATTAAAGCTAATATGAAAACCTCTTATTTATTAAATACATGTATTTATTTATTTCATTGTGTGTGTGTGTGTGTGTGTGTGTGTGTGTATGGGTACTTGAGAGTATAGATATATATATCTACATGGTATGGAGGTCACAGAATTTGTGTCAAATGTTTAAATCACAAGAGATTTGTAATGTTTCATTGACATTAACAATAAAGTATAAAAACAAAAAGACATTTTGATCAGAAAAGAAGAAGAGGAGGAAAATAAAAGATGGAGGCTTCAGCAGCTCCAGGCTGTGAGGTGACAGTACGAACCACTGAGCTACCAAGATACACCAAGTGAACTCTGCAGAGATTACAAAGCACAGAATAACAGCAGCAGCAAGGGGGGGGGCAACATGCACCATCCACACATCCAGAATAAGGAGCCTGAGATTTGTTCTGATTCTTATCCAGAGCAAACACAGAGAGCAGCGAGGGGAGACGGAGACAGAGCTGCCAGCTCACAGGCTAAATATAAACCTGCTGCAGTTCAACGGTGGAGACGGAGTGACGCCACGCTGACTCTCCATCTGGGAGGAACTCACAGGTGTGTGTGTGTGTGTGTGCAGGAGTGTGTGTGTGTGTGTGTGTGTGTGTGTGTGTGTGTGTGTGTGTTGGTGTGTGTTGGGTCTGCAGGAGTTGTGTGTGTGTGTGTGTGTGTGATGTGTGTGTGTGTGTCTGGGCAGGAGTGTGTGGTGTGTGTGTGTGTGTGTGTGTGTGTGTGTGTGTGTGTGTGTGTGTGTGTGTGTGTGTGTGTGTGTGTGTGTGTGTGTGTGTGTGTGTGAACAGGGAGCATGTGAATGAAATAAAAAAACAAAAACACAGAAACCATTGAAAAGGATCCAGTTCACAGTGACATCAGCAGCTGACTTGAGGATTGATTGATCAGGTGAACATAATAATATTATTAATCAGCTGCACAATAATCAAAAAATCATATTGAGTAGTTTTTCATTTTCACTGAAAAATAAAATCTAAAAATGATGTTGATGTGATTTTTGTTCCTTTACATCTGGAGAATCTGATCTGTAGGTCGGGGCGTCGCTGTAGCTCCACAACACTGATGATGTTAACAATGCTAATGCTAACAATGCTAATGCTAACAATACTAATGCTAACAATGTTCAACAATGTGACAATTTTATCTTCATCAGAAATAAAACTGCAGCTGCGGAGATTTGGATTTTACACTTGACCATATTCAGATTATTATATTATTATATTTAGAACAATTGTGCAGCTGTAATTATTAATATAAGTGTTTTTGTTGACATGTACTTCCTGTAGCCAAGCATTATAAGCCTGTCGAACACTCAGCGTGGAAACACACCGTACCTGTGTGTGTGTGCTGCTGCTGCCGTCGCTGGCCTGCACCGTCAGGTTGTAGAAGGAGCGCTGCTCGGCGTCCAGAGGTTTGGCGATGATGATGGTGCCCACGGCTTTCTCTACGTCAAACACACTGTCACTGTTCCCACCTGCTCCACACGAAGGGGGGCACACAGGAGAGAGAGGCACAGTCAGACACTGGGGCGATCAAGATGTCTGAACACACACACACACACAAAGACACACAAACACACACACACTCTTTGACTTGTCCTGGAGGGTGTGATGAAGTAGAGGAGGGAGGTATGGTCGTGACGGGGTTAAACCCCCTCCACACACACACACACACACACACACACACACACACACTCCTGCACACAAACAGTCAAAAGCCCAAAATCACAGCAACACAATGGAGCACGAGCAGTGGCCATGCAAGCACACAACTACACAAACCCTGTGTGTGTGTGTGTGTGTGTGTGTGTGTGTGTGTGTGTGTGTGTGTGTGTGTGTGTGAGAGAGGGTGAGGTGTAAAGGGTGAAGGTTGAGGTGTGAAGTGTGAAGGGTGAAGTGTGGAGGGTGAAGGGTGAAGTGTGGAGGGTGAGGTGTGGAGGGTGAGGTGTGAAGGGTGAGGTGTGAAGGGTGAGGTGTGGAGGGTGAGGTGTGAAGGGTGAGGTGTGGAGGGTGAGGTGTGTAGGGTGAGGTGTGAAGGGTGAGGTGTG
>NW_019174732.1:373077-382858 GCF_002260705.1 Seriola dumerili | reverse complement strand
GTGTGTGTGTGTGTGTGTGTGTGTGTGTGTGTGTGTGTGTGTGTGTGTGTGTGTGTGTGTACAGGTGATGCTTACAGCAGGTCATTAGACAGAGCTGTCACCCAGGTAACCTTGGCATGGGAGCAGATGAAAAGGTTTTGATACCTTTTTTTCTTACCAAACCTTCATCGCTTCAATTAAGCAAGGTGGTGCATTAATGTGAAACACACACACACACACACACACACACACACACACACACACACACACACACACACACACACGTCAGCAGCACCGAGGAGAAGCACAGGGGTGGACGGACAATGATGCAACAAAAGAGACGAGGAAAAGAAAAAAAGAAGGAAACAAAAGGACAGGAAGTGGGAGGAGCAAAGAGCGGGAGTGAGATACCTTCTGAGGAACAGTTCCTGCCACAAGCGCTCTGCAGAATATAGAACATCTCACGGAAAGACCTGGGACCTTCCAGGCATGAAGCATTGAGGAGAGAGAGGAGAGAGAAGGTGAGACAGGAGGGACAGACAGGCTCGAGGAGGAGGAGGAGGGGGAGGAGACAGAGACAGCAACTGCTTCTGATGAGCTGAACCTCCGACTGTTTGAACATCAGTCGATGAAACTGAGCGACGATGTTTGATCAGATGTTTCAGTCGCTTCAAACACTGATGCTGATATTTGTGGATTCAAACTAACAGATAAGATTTTATAGACATTTAATTATTTACATTTTTGACTTTTCATCATATAAACGACTGAACAAATGTGACGTGTTGTTTTCAGAAGCTGGTTCTGACGGTAAAGTGTTTCTTGTGATTGGACACTGGTCACACCTCACAGGTTTGATTCCTTTAGTCTCTTTAACGTGATGAAACATGAATCACTTGATATTTTATTCTGGTGTTGATGTTTTACTGCTGCGGCCTCTGATGATTAATGTTACAATGAGACTTTTGTAAACATCTAATCACTTATGAATGTGACTGATTGATAAATACAAATGTATATCTAAATATATATTCCTTATCGACTTTGACCTGCAGGTTTTACTGTTGGTTCTGTCTGGAACATTAAACTGTCTCAGGATCAATTCATCTATTGATTGATTGATTGAGAAAATATCTGAGAAAGAAGAACAGCTGTGACCCCAGAGAAAGGATGAGACATAAAGAGAGAGAGAGGCAGAGAGAGAGAGGCAGAGAGAGCCATGGAGAGCCAGAAGCACGAGCCTGAAGGTATCTCCAGCTGATACACACTGACTGTCACTGCTCAGTGACAACAAAGGAAAGATGGATGGTGCATTGTGGGAACCTGAGTCTTTCCTGCCGTTGGCCGTCTGCTCTGTGCAGCTCTGAGGCCGCAGAGCGTCCGGCCCGAGGTCGTGTCACACGTGACTCTGAACGGCTTTAAAAAGTTAATATAATTTAGAATCAGTCTGATGATTAGAATTATGAAATCACTTTCCTCCGACCAGAACGTCTCCCAACACAAAGAGAATAAACGGAGCTTAGAGCGCCGGGCGTGACATAATCTGGTTAAGCCTTTCAAGTGGGTGAAAGTGAACTTTGACGGATCAAAGGGATTTAAGAGCGCCATGTTGGGCATTTCCCACTAACAGGCGAACGTCACAGTGGCTTTAAGATGTGTCAGAGGACGAGTCAGATCCTCCTCTGAGCTCAGGCCTTTATGAAGGAGCTAAAAACGTCTGTTTAATGCTCACTGAGAGAGTCTGTTTATCTGAACTCAGTCCACATCGCTCCTCTACAGCAAAGTGTGGTCTGTGGACCACCAGGGGTCCGCAGTGACGCCTGGTGGTCTCATGTTTTAGATCTAATGTTTCTCAAAGTGTGAGTGACCACAGAGTCTGTAGAGAGGAGTGTGTATGTTTCCATATTAAATCAGCTCTTGTGACTCACGTCACTTCGACCGTTTGCACTTTATGTTCTGATCAGGAATGATCAGCGTGACACCTCAAACTAAATCACTGAGCAACATCCCCAGAATCAAACACCTATCAGGCGTGTCCAAAGTCCGGCCCACGGGCCGGTCGTGATTTTAAACGGCTTGTCTCTCAGAATAAACGGCGTGTCCGGCCCATAGTGATTGGTGATTGGTAATGAAGCATGTTGACTTTACTTTCATAAACAGGCAACAGACATTTTCTGCTAGGTGGCCGCCACAGCGAGGAAGCGTAAAGTCGGCGGCGAGGGGCGGTGGAGAAGTCAAATATTTTTCACTGAAAACCAAAATTGTCGTGTGTCTCATTTGCCAAGAAACTGTCACTGTTCAGTGTGAAGAGAGTCAAGAGTAATCAGACTGTGAAACATGCTAGCTTAGCTTCCCTGCAGCGGCTTTTCACACTGCATACCCGTGACACCCCTGCCATATATGATGCAATCTGGACATGCTCCAATCACAGCACGGTCAGATGTCACATCAGAACGTCTCCAGATACGATCCACATCCTTGCAAGAACCTAAGAAGGAAATCTCCTGATTCTTGGGGTTTCAGCGCAGTGAAGTTTTAATAGTGATGTCATCACCACGACTGAGACTCGTGTTGCGTTTGATGACATCCGGCCACCGTTCGTGTGTGTGCGTACGGGTGTGAAAATGTTGACGCTACATAAATTGATCATCGATTGAGTTGCGAAAACCTGGTTCGACTCCCGATTGGTCGGACAGTTTACAGGATGCTGTTCCCCCTCATTTCCTGTCTCTTTTCACTGTCCTATCAAAATAAAACACCTGTCCCAGTGACAGTCCTACTACAATAATAGACCTGTAGCTTCTGGGGATGTTCGGGGGGCAGGTGCTCCGTGAGTTTTATTTTAGTGGTTAAGTCCTTGGTCTGAAAAAATTGGAGAAACACTGACCTACACGACCTGGCAGCTGGAGAAGCTGTCGCCATGGTGACTGGGATGGGCGGAGCAGAACAGATCATGCAGCGAGGCCACAGTACCTGAGCTGCACCTCATATACACCAACACACACCAACACTGTCAGCCCAACACACACCATGCACCGCGCTGCTCACACACACACACACAGCCTCCACACCGATAGGTGGGCTTTACCTGTGACGTCAAACCACAGGGGGGCGGAGCTCTGCTGCAGGGACACCACGCCCACGATCTCAGCCACCTTGTCGTTCTCCATGACTGTGAAGTTGTAGAACGGCTCGTCGAAGAGCAGCGGGAGAGCGGAGGGAGGGGGGCGGCGGATCCACTCGATGTGGAGGCGAGCTGTGGACGACTTCTGAGGACGCCCGTTATCTGTGGCTTTGACCTGAGGAGAGGTCAGAGGTCAGAGGTCAGCAGACTGAGAAGTCAGTATCAGGGCAGAAGTAAAAAGTGCTGAGGGTTTGCGCACGGTCAGGATATCGTAGCTCCCTGCTGTGAACGCCTTGCGTGACGACACCACCGCCGTCTTGGGGTCGATGAAGAACTTCCCATCCTCGTTGCCGTCGACGATGCTGTAGGAGAGGTCGCTGTTGGGCCCGTCGTCACGGTCGTAGGCGAACACCCGGTAGATGGGCTCGCTCTTCTTCCTCCGCTCTCTCTCCGGAAGTTTGACCTGGTACACCTTCTCTGGGAACGTGGGCTTGTTGTCGTTCTCGTCCAGGACCTGGACCATCACCCAGACCGTGCTCTGTCTGGGACTGGGACCGCCGTCTGACACCAGAACCTGCAGGACCACAACACAGTGAGAGGACGTTCCAGTTTTAGGACCAGAACCTCCAGAGGACCCTCAGTAAATGGTGCATTCAGGTGCTCCTCCTCAACATGTAAAATCTGCAACTAATCTGATAATGTAAGGCTGCACATCCTCAGATCCAGACCTGAACCAGCATCTGATCCTCAGTCCTGTAGAAAGATCAAAACCTCCAGACATGTGGAAATAAATTCAACATATAACACAGTCTGCGTTCAACCACACACACACACACACACACACACACAGACACAGAGTGAACTGGTCATGAGAAAAACAGCAGCACAATTTATCTCCAATCAGAGCAGAGAAGAGTGGAGACAGGTTCCCATTACAGTCTAATAAAGACCAGCACACTGTGGTGTGTGTGTGTGTGTGTGTGTGTGTGTGTGTGTGTGTGTGTGTGTGTGTGTGTGTGTGTGTGTGTGTGTGTCAGGTGATTTATTCCCTGTATTGGAGCACAAACACTGGCCCCTGTCAGTGTGTTCCTCTCATTACCACAGGACAGAGCTCAGGGTCTCTGTGAGTCCTCAGTTCAGATCCAGGACCAGGACCAGGATCAGGATCAGGTCTAGGATCAGGTCTAGGACCAGGACCAGGATCAGGATCAGGACCATTTGTTTCACAGTTTTCAGTGCTTATGTTGATATGATGTCTGAGATCTTCAGTAATATAGAAATCAATACTTCAACATATTTCTGTTTGAGAAGTAAAAACTTTTTTTTTTTAATTGATTCTGTTCAACAAAATGTTCTAGTGTCCTGTCCCCACACACACACACACTCACACACAGACACACACACACACTCACACACACACACACACACACACACACACACACAGACATATACACACACACACACACACACTCCTCACCTCCAGAACATGCTCTGTTTGTTGCTCTCGGTCCAGTTTCCTGGAGGTCGTGGTGATCAGACCTGAGACAGAGAACAGCAGAGAAAACAATTAGAACAGAGACTAAACACACACACACACACACACAGTGCGGTGCCACTAATCCAAACAAGCACAGTGACATGGTAATTAGTTGTGGATGTCAGAAACGATGACTGACTTGCTCTAATTACATGAAGAGAGAGAAAGGAAGAGAGAAAGAAAGGGAGGGGGAGAGGGGGAGAGAGGGAGAGGGGGAGAGAGGGAGAGCAGATGCAGCTCTTACTTTATTAATACACAGTGATTATTTATTTTTTCCAAATGTCAGGTTTTTTGTTGACTGCTCTGACTGGATGTTGGGGGGGTGTAATGATGACTAAATTCATGGGAAACGGACTCAGGTCTGATGTGTGTGTTCAGGACAGGGACTCAGGCCTGATGCGTGTGTTCAGGACAGGGACTCAGGCCGGATGCGTGTGTTCAGGACAGGGACTCAGGCCTGATGCGTGTGTTCAGGACAGGGACTCAGGCCTGATGCGTGTGTTCAGGACAGGGACTCAGGCCTGATGCGTGTGTTCAGGACAGGGACTGATGTCCGATGTGTGTCTGAGCTGTAGAAAAATTTGCATCAAACAAACTCCAGTTTCTTTTGTAACCGAAACCATGGTGACCTGCCAGGAAGAACTTCAGGAGTCACTGAGAGAAGGGGTCCAGGTAAGTTGAGGTATCACTCACTGATGATAAGAGGGGGGGCAGGTGGATCTGCAGTAAAGCTGATTCTGTACTGGACTGCTCCAGCCAGTCTACGTCCCGACCCTCACCCATGGTCCAGGGTCTGGACTCAGTCCAACAGGCTGAGGAGCAGAACTGCACAGGCAGAGGGTCGACAGGGCTCAGGTGTCTGAACAGGATGCCACCTGGACATCTTCTTCAGCTGTTAATCCTGACACATCCTGCGGCAGATCCTCAACACAATGGAGAGATTAGCCCGTCTGACCTGGGAACACCTCAGGGTTCTCCAGGAGCAGCTGGAGGGCAGGGCCAGGAAGCAGGAGGAGGTCTGGACTTCATCCATAAGCCTCCTGCCACCACAATCAGACTCAGGTGCAAGGATGGATGTTTGGCAATATATGCTATAACTGTTCGCTTCCACATCAGAGGTCAGTAACATCATCAACCCAACAAAGAACGAACTACATCCGATCATCAGATACAGAAGAAAAGTCTGAAGGTATCAGTGGTGTGTGTGTGTGTGTGTGTGTGTGTGTGTGTGTGTGTGTGTGTGTGTGTGTGTGTGTGTTACTGCTGAAGCGCCATATGAAAGAAAAGGAATCAAGAGCAGAAAAAACAGAAATACTACTTTGAAGTTTGACAAAGGGCCACTTATTATCTTTTTTTCTGGCTTTCAACCACATTTCCCAGTCTTCATCACTCAGAGGAGTCGGCTCAGTTGTCACAGAGTTGGTTGGGTTGATAACGAGCCCAGTCTGCAGCTCACTGATAGCTGGAGCCATTTCTACGGCTGTGGGGGAATTAGGGAGGGGGGGTGATCCCATGGAGCCAGGGGGCTGTCCTGAGGCCGAGGTGCTGCCGGCTGCTTCTCCTCTATTGTAGCCCTGAAGGTAATCCACAGCTCTGTGACACACAGATTACACTCTGCACTCAGCCAATCACACAGGCTGCTGATCGGCTGAGAGTGAGCTGCAGGCGGCGTGGAAGCGTTCAGCCTCAGCAGGGTCGGTGATGTCATCAAATAAAACAGGAAGCAGAGATTTAGACAAACTAACCCTGAGGAAATGTTTCATGTATACTGTGTATTTACTTTTCATATATACTGTGGATTCATTGGACCTTTTGTGGTGAAATGCATTATGGGAATCGTATTTTGTTTGTTTTTTCTGAGGTTTTAAAACATTTTTAAAGTCACGGTTCAGACGATGTCTGACGCACAGCAGTTACCTGGATGAAAACAACAAAGACAACGACCGACTTCCTGCTGCTCACCAGCTAGTCAAGGCTCAGGGTGAGGAGGAGGAGGAGGAGGAGGAGGAGGAGGTGCCGCTGGTATCACTGCTAACCAGAGGTAAAGATTCACCTGAAGCGATGCTGTCACTAAAACCTTTATCTCTCAGCCTCTGAAGCAGGTAGAGACATGAAATAAAAAGAGACCTTAAACCTCTGACTTTTATTATCAATCACTGTCTTCACCCTCATGTTCATCAACATTAAAAAAAAAAAAACATTAAATGTTAAACAAGTTGAACCGAACTGAGAATGTTGAAAATTGTGCTTCGTTTTCAGCCGTGAACAGTTTGAGGTCTCAGATGGTTTTTATTTCTGCTTCAGAGGCTGAGAGATGAAGGTGTTAGGCTGTTTAAACAGTCTTGAGGTTTCAGAGGGAGACTCAGGTCTCAAAGGGTTAACTGGAGGTGCTCCACATTCTCAGTCATTAGACTTCATCATATAAAGAATCCTAATTATTCCAAATATATAAAGATCTTCATACTTTGAAGAACCTGTCGAGCCAATCTTGCAGATGAAATGATCGGTGTATTCCTTCTTCATCTACACATTTCTGACACTAGATGATTGAAAGTGGTTGATTTGGAGTCATGTATGTAAAAAGACACACAATCAGAGAGATGCATCTTTCATTTTCACCATGATTCTTCACAGCAACACGTTCTTATATAAAAGTGTGAGCTGCAGAGAGTCTCTCTCAGAGGTTCCTCACACCATGAAAATGAGTTTTACAATCTATCACTGCAGCTTGTGTCACAGCTGCTCTGCAGATGAAAGTTGTTTTCTAACAGAATTTAAAAATATATGAGGCTGCTCATCTTCTCTCCTCTGGGGACAGCAAAGTGTTTCTGTAACCTCTGAGCTGACTGAAATAAAAGCTTTCAGTTTGGAGAAGCTGACAGGAGCGATGGAGGGATGAAAAGAACAACAGAGGAGGAGAGCAGAGACCTGGAGGAGAGTGAAGTTCAGTTCACCACATTCAAACACAGGAGGATGATGATGATGATGATGGTCACAGACTTTTCTCTTGACTGAATATTTGTTAATAATATAATTATAACAGGACTGCAGATGTAGCTGGTATCAGCTGCAGCACCTCCTCTGGTTCCTTCTCTTCAACATGCTTCACATGGAGACGGAGGACTGGGCAGTGACGTGGATCAGCAGCAGCCACACAGACACCGATGGTTCCCAGAGAATCACTCCTCAGTCTGGACCCTCTCTCTCCCAGTGTCGGCTGATCTGTCTACAACCTGCAATACTTACAGTTAGACCTACTTCAGAGCTACTAACGAGCCGCTAGCTGCCGTGCACGACCACTGAATAAGTATCACAAACACATATTAACTGAGGAAACCCCACAGCTGAATGGTCAGAGCGTACCCGGCCGAACTCTGCTGCATGTCATTCATTCCCCTTCTCTCTGTCACTGTCCTGTCTACTGAAGGCTCTACAGAGCAGAGCCTCACTCACAGGACCTGACACTATCAGGTCACACAGACCCACCAACCCACAGACACACAGCAGATCATGTTACCAGTCTACACAGCAGCTAACTGCCAGTCTAAGCTGTTACCAGTCTAAGCTAGCTAGCAGCTAACTGCCACTTTAACCTAACTAGCAGCTAACTGCCAGTCTAAGCTGTTACCAGTCTAAGCTAGCTAGCAGCTAACTGCCACTTTAACCTAACTAGCAGCTAACTGCCAGTCTAAGCTGTTACCAGTCTAAGCTAGCTAGCAGCTAACTGCCAGTTTAAGCTAACTAGCTGCTAACTGTCAGTCTATAGTAATCACACACCACTGGTGTGATTCTCCAGGTGAAAAGTCAGGTGATATTTATCTTGAATATCTGGAGAACACTTTGTTCCCAGGAAAGGAAGGAACCCTTTATACTCGTGAACTGGGGGGTTCTAGTGGGTTCTGCTCAGTGTTTAGTTTTTGTGGTATCTCATATCAGAAAACACATGATGGTGTCACAGAGGAGAACGTTTCCTGATCTGAGGTCAGGTCTGTTCACATGAAACATGTTGAAGTCGATTGTTGCTGCAGGTGATAGAACGTATTCTAAAGGTTTGAGCCCAGGGTTCAACCTATTAATAACCAATACTGATCAATACTGATCAATACTGATCAATACTGATCAATACTGCCAACCTCCCTCCTTCGTACTGTGGACTGATCCAGTCAGAAAATATTAATGAGAAACAACTGCTGGATTTAATGTTATTTATGAGCCGAGCAGATTGATGCTAACAAGACAGGAGCAGCTGACACACACACACACACACACACACACACACACACACACACACACACACACACCCATATACCCACTATATAGATATATATATACTGTACAAACTAAAGTCTGTACATCTCCAGATGTTTTGTCGCATCAAAGTGTCAGACTACAACACACACACACACACGCACGCACGCACGCACACGCACACACACACCATCTGCCACACTGACTCTAAACTAATTAACAAAAACCAACAACATCCGTTTTACACAAATACAGACACAAAGAATCACAGCGTTACAGCAGGAAACCAATCACAGCCCAGAGAGCTGATGATGTCACTGTACACACGTCTGTGAGTTAGTTAGCATCACACACACCTGCCCCCTCTTTACCTCTGCTCCTGCATGTTTGTGTACAAATACCTCAGCCGGGGTAGGGGTAACTGCCCCACTGCCCAGGATGTATTTTAGTAGTTGATTATTGGTTATTAAATATATTATTTATTATTATATTCAGGATGATTAATGTACAGATTTCATGCTCAGTGAGATAAGGGTGGCGGGTGGTGCTGGGGGGTGGGGGGTGTTGGACAAGGGCCCAACAGTCTCCCTGGGGGGGGGGGCTGACAGGTTAATCCAGCTGTGTGTGAGTCAGAACTGAAATACACCAGTCGACCAGGAGCCAAGAAATCTGATTAATTCAATTAATATAATAAATTAAAAATCTCTCCTCCTCCCTCCAGCCTCCTCTCGGTGTGTGTGTGTGTGTGTGTGTGTGTGTGTGTGTGTGTGTGTGATTATGAAGCTGCTGAAAAAGAAGCAGATGAAGAAATCGAGGCTTATGTTCGTCATTTATTCAGGATAAGAAACGCTGCTTAACAGAGAGCTGTCCTCACTGTAATCCACACACACACA
>NW_019174732.1:366267-372882 GCF_002260705.1 Seriola dumerili | reverse complement strand
ACACACACACACACACACACACACACACACACACACACACACACACACTATATAGATATATATATACTGTACAAACTAAAGTCTGTACATCTCCAGATGTTTTGTCGCATCAAAGTGTCAGACTACAACACACACACACACACGCACGCACGCACGCACACGCACACACACACCATCTGCCACACTGACTCTAAACTAATTAACAAAAACCAACAACATCCGTTTTACACAAATACAGACACAAAGAATCACAGCGTTACAGCAGGAAACCAATCACAGCCCAGAGAGCTGATGATGTCACTGTACACACGTCTGTGAGTTAGTTAGCATCACACACACCTGCCCCCTCTTTACCTCTGCTCCTGCATGTTTGTGTACAAATACCTCAGCCGGGGTAGGGGTAACTGCCCCACTGCCCAGGATGTATTTTAGTAGTTGATTATTGGTTATTAAATATATTATTTATTATTATATTCAGGATGATTAATGTACAGATTTCATGCTCAGTGAGATAAGGGTGGCGGGTGGTGCTGGGGGGTGGGGGGTGTTGGACAAGGGCCCAACAGTCTCCCTGGGGGGGGGGGCTGACAGGTTAATCCAGCTGTGTGTGAGTCAGAACTGAAATCCACCAGTCGACCAGGAGCCAAGAAATCTGATTAATTCAATTAATATAATAAATTAAAAATCTCTCCTCCTCCCTCCAGCCTCCTCTCGGTGTGTGTGTGTGTGTGTGTGTGTGTGTGTGTGTGTGTGTGTGATTATGAAGCTGCTGAAAAAGAAGCAGATGAAGAAATCGAGGCTTATGTTCGTCATTTATTCAGGATAAGAAACGCTGCTTAACAGAGAGCTGTCCTCACTGTAATCCACACACACACACACACACACACACACGCACACACACACACGCACACACACANATGTCTCTCTGTGTCTCACCACACACACACACACACACACACACACACACACACACACACACACACACACAGGTCTCTCCTCTCCTCCTGGTGTGTACAGCCTTATGAATGAAGCAGGAGCCCATTAGCAACGCGATTATGCAACATTAGCTCAAACACCCCGACAGCCCAGAGATTAATTGCTGTTGTAAGATTGGGAATAAGAAACAGGATCACAGACCTGGCTTTGGGGGGGGGGGGGGGAAGAATTAGAAGCTTAGCTCCCACAATCCGTATCTGGATGCGACAGAAAGTGAGACCTTTGTTATACGATGAGGTTCACAGCCACGGTCTCTCCTGATTGGACTCTCGGTCAGCCTGGGTGGAATACACATGATGATGAAATGGACTGTGTTACTGACCCTGTTGTCTTTGCTGTTGTTCACTTACTTCTCTGTTTAATGCTTACAACTTTGCAGAGGAGACAATCTACTTCCTGTTTACACCGGCTCGCTCACACGCTCGTTGTAGGTTAGGTCATGTGATGTGTGTTTTCAGGTGTTGTGTCTGCGACAGAGATGATTTTAGTTTTAAAAAATGAAAGATATAGTGTGAACTAAGTCCTGACTTCATGCCCCCCCACCCCCCAAAAGCCAGGTCTGTGATCCTGTTTTATTTTCCCAATCTATACAACAGCAATTTAATCCTCTTGGGCTGTTCGGGGTGTTTGAGCTATGTTGCATCAATCGCGTTGCTAATGGGCTCCTGCTTCATCATAAGGCTGTACACCCAGGAGGAGAGGAGAGACCTGTGTGTGTGTGTGTTGTGTGTGTGTGTGTGTGTGTGTGTGGTCGTGATGTGTGGTGTGTGTGTGTGTGATTGTTGTGTGGTGTGTGTGTGCGTGTGTGTTGTGTGCGTTTGTGTTGTGTGTGTGTGTTGGTGATTACAGTTGAGGACAGCTCTCTGTTAAGCAGCGTTTCTTATTCCTGAATAAATGACGAACATAAGCCTCGATTTCTTCATCTTGCTTCTTTTTTCAGCAGCTTCATATCAACACACACACACACACACACACACACACACACCAACACACACACCGAGAGGAGGCGGAGGGAGGAGGAGAGATTTTCTAAATTTATTATATTAATTTGGAGGGGGGGAGGGGGGGGGGGGAGGGAGGTGGTGGGGGAGCGGGGGAGGGGGGAGGGAGGCGGGAGGGGGAAGGAATAATCAGATTTCTTGGCCTCCTGGTCGACTGGCTGGATTTCAGTTCTGACTCACAACAGCTGGATTAACCTGTCAGCCCCCCCCCCAGGAGACTGTTGGGCCCGTGTCCAAACACCCCCCACCCCCCAGCACCACCCGCCACCCTTATCTCATCTGAGCATGAAATCTGCTACATTAATCATCCTGGATATAATAATAAAATAATATATTTAATTAACAATAATTCAACTACTAAAATACATCCTGGGCGTTGGGGCAGTTACCCCTACCCCGGCTGATGGTATTATGTACCAAACATGCAGGAAAGCCAGAGTTATAAGAAGGAGCGGCAGGATAGACTGTGTTGTGATGCTAACTAACTCACAGACGTTGTGTTACAGTGACATCATCAGCTCTCTGGTGTGATTGGTTCCTGCCTTTGTAACCATGGGATTCTTTGTGTCTTGTATTTGTGTTTTAAACGGATGTTGTTGGTTTTGTTAATTTAGTTTAGAGTCAGTGTGGCAGATGGTGTGGGTTGTTGTTTTGCGTGGCCGTGCGTTGCGTGCGTGTGTGTGGTTTGTTGTAGTCTGACACTTGATGCCCGACAAAAACATCTGGAGATGTACAGACTTTAGTTTGTACAGTATATATATATCTATATATGTGTGTGTGTGTTGTGTGCTGATGTGTGCTGTTCTGTGTGTGTGTGTGTGTGTGTGTGTGGTGTGTGTGTCAGCTGCTCCTGTCTTTTAGCATCAATCTGCCTCGGCTCATAAATACATTAAATCCAAGCAGTGTTTCTCATTAATATTTTCTGACTGGATCAGTCACAGTCGAAGGGAGGGAGGTTGGCGAGGAAGTATTTGATCAGTATTGATCAGTATTGATCAGTATTGATTCAGTATTTGGTTATTAATAGGTTGAACCCTGGGCTCAAACCGTTTTCAGAATACGTTCCTATCACCTTGCAGCAACAATCGACTTCAACAATTGTTTCATTTTGTGAACAGACCTGACCTCAGATTCAGGAAACTTCTCTCTGTGCACACCATCATGTGTTTTTCTGATATGAGAATACCACAAAAACTAAACACTGAGCAGAACCACTAGAAACCCCCAGTTCACGAGTATAAAGGCAGTTCCTTCCTTTCCTAGGGAACAAAGTGTTCTCCAGATATTCAAGATAAATATCACCTGACTTATCACACTGGAGAATCACACCAGTGGTGTGTGATTACTATAGACTGACAGTTAGCAGCTTATTAGCTTAAACTGGGTTAGCTGCTAGCTAGCTTAGACTGCGTAACAGCTTAGACTGGCCAGTTAGCTGCCTTAGTTGCTTAAACTGGCAGTTTAGCTGCTAGCTAGCCTTAGACTGGTAACAGCTTAGACTGGCAGTTAGCTGCTAGCTAGCTTAGACTGGTAACAGCTATAGAATGGCAGTTTAGCTGCTAGTTAGCCTTAAAACTGGCAGTTAGCTGCTAGCTAGCTTAGACTGGTAACAGCTAACTGGCAGTTAGCTGCTGTGTAGGACTGGTAAACATGATCTGCTACGGTGTGTCTGTGGGTTGGTGGGTCTGTGCTGACCTGATAGTGGTCAGGTCCTGTTTGAGTGAGGCTCTGCCTCTGTTTAGAGCCTTCAGGTAGACAGGACAGTGACAGAGAGAAGGGGAATGAATGACCATGCAGCAGAGTTCGGCCGCGGTACGCTCTGACATTCAGCGTGGGGTTTCCTCAGTAATATGTGTTTGTGATACTTATTCAGTGGTCGTGCACGGAGTAGCGGCTCGTTAGTAGCTCTGAAGTAGGTTCTAACTGGGGTAAGTATTGCAGGTTGTAGGACAGATCAGCCGACACTGGGAGACGGAGAGGGTCCAGACTGAGAGTTGATTCTCTGGGGAACCATCAGTGATGTCTGTGTGGCTGCTGCCTGATCCACGTCACTGCCCGTCCTCCGTCTTCCATGTGAAGCATGTTTGAAGAGAAGAACCAGAGGGAGGTGCTGCAGCTGATACCAGCTACATCTGCAGTCCTGTTATAATTATATTATTAACAAATATTCAGTCAAGAGAAAAGTCTGTGACATCATCATTCATCATCATCCTCCTGTGTTTGAATTGTGGTGAACTGAACTTCTCACTCTCCTCCAGGTCTCTGGCCTCTCCCTCCTCTGTTGTTTCTTTTCATCCCTCCATCGCTCCTGTCAAGCTCTCCAAATTGAAAGCTTTTATTTCAGTCAGCTCAGAGTTACAGAAACACTTTGCTGTCCCCAGAGGAAGAGAAGATGAGCAGCCTGCATATATTTTTTAAATTCTGTTAGGAAAACAACTTTCATCTGCAGAGCAGCGTGTGACACAACTGCAGTGATAGATTGTAAAACTCATTTCTGGTGTGAGGAACCTCTGAGAGAGACTCATCTGCAGCTCACAACTTTGTATATAAGAACGTTGTTGCTGTGAAGCGTAATCATTGGTGAAATGAAAGATGATCTCTCTGATTGTGGTCTTTTTACATTACATGCTCCAAATGCAACACTTTCAATCATCTAGTGTCAGAAATGTGTAGATGACAGAAGGAATTAACCGATCATTTCATCTGCAGATTGGCTCGACAGTTCTTCAAAGTATGAAGGATCTTTATATATTTTGGAATAATTAGGATTCTTTATATTGATGAAGTCTAATGACTGAGAATGTGGAGCACCTCCAGTTAACCCTTTTGAGACCTGAGTCTCCCTCTGAAACCTTCAAGACTGTTTAAACAGCCCTAACACCTTTCAATTCTCAGCCTCTGAAGCAGAAATAAAAACATCTGAGACCTCAAACTGTCACGGCTGAAAACGAATCACAATTTTTCACATTCTCAGTTTCGTTAACTTGTTTTTAACATTTAAGTTTTTTTTTTTTTTTAATGTTGATGAACATTGAGGGGTGAAGACAGTGATTGATAATAAAAGTCAGAGGTTTAAGGTCTCTTTTTATTCATGTCTCTACCTTGCTTTCAGAGGCTGAGAGATAAAGTTTTTAGTGACAGCATCGTTCAGGTGATCTTTACCTCTGGTAGCAGTGATTTACCAGCGGGCACCTCCTCCCTCCTCCTCCTCCTCCTCTCCTCACCCTGAGCGCTTGACTAGCTGGGTGAGCAGCAGGAAGTCGCGTCGTTGTTTTGTTGTTTTCATCCGGTAACTTGCGCTGTGCGTCAGACACGTTCTGAACCGTGACTTTAAAAATGTTTTAAAACCTCAGAAAAAACAAACAAAAATACGATTCCATATGCATTCACCACAAAAGGTCCAATGAATCCACAGAATATATTGAAAGTAAATACACAAGTATACATGAAAATTTCCTCAGGGTTAGTTTGTCTAAAATCTCTGGCTTCCTGTTTTATTTGATACATCACCGACCCTGCTGAGGCTGAACGTCCTACGCCGCCTGCAGCTCACTCTCAGCGTCAGCAGCCTGGTGTGATTGGCTGAGTGCAGAGTGTAATCTGTGTGTTCACAGAGCTGTGGATTACCTTCAGGGCTTACAATAGAGGAGAAGCAGCCGGCAGCCACCTTCGGCCTTCAGACAGCTCCTTGGCTCCATGGATCACCCCCTCCCTAATTCCCCCACAGCCGTAGAAATGCTCCAGCTTCAGTGAGCTGCAAGACTGGGCTCTTATCAAACCCAACAACTCTGTGAAACTGAGCCGATCCTCTTGAGTGAGTATGAAGACTGGGAATGTGGTTGAAAGCAAGAAAAAAGTAATAAGTGGCCTTTGTCAAACTCAAGTAGTATTTCTGTTTTTTTTCTGCTCTTGATTCCTTTTCTTTCATTTTATTGGCGCTTCAGCAGTAACACACACACACACACACACACACAACACACACACACACACACACACCAACAACACACACACACAACACACCACTGATACCTTTCAGACTTATCTTCTGTATCTGATGATCGACGTAGTTCGTTCTTTGTTTGGTTTTGATGATGTTACTGAACCTCTGATTGTGGAATGCGAACAGTGTATAGCATTATATTGCCAAAACATTCCATCCTTGCCTGAGGTCTTGATTGTATGGGCAGAGGCTTATGGTATGGAAGTCAGACCTCCTCCTCGGCCTTCCTGGCCCTGCCCTCCATCTGCTCTGGAGAACATACCTGAGGTTCCCAGTCAGACGGGCTAATCTCTCCATTGTGTTGAGGATCTGCCGCAGGATGTGTCAGATTAAACAGATGAAGAATGTCAGGTGGCGATCCTGTGCAGGACACGCCTGGCCCTGTCTGACGCCTCTGCCTGTGCGAGTGTCTGCTCCTCAGCACTGTATTTGCGGACTGAGTCCAAGACCCCATGGACCATGGGTGAGGGTCGGGACGTATGACTGCTGGACAGTCCAGTACAGAAGTCGCTTGTGTACCTGCCAGAGGCCACCTTGCCCCGCCCTCTTTATCGATCAGTGAGATAGATACCTCAGACTACCTGGACCCTTCTCTCAGTGACTTCTGAAGTGTGTGCT
>NW_019174732.1:361881-366242 GCF_002260705.1 Seriola dumerili | reverse complement strand
AATAAAACACAACCCCAGTGTTTTCAAAATAAAACACAACCCCAGTGTTTTCAAAATAAAACACAACCCCAGTGTTTTCAAAATAAAACACAACCCCAGTGTTTTCAAAATAAAACACAACCCCAGTGTTTTCAAAATAAAACAGGTGCAGCAGACCTGTCTCAGTTTAAGAGGGTGGAGACTCTGGAGCCGAGTGGACGGAGGAGGAAACATAGAAGAAGAGATGAGACTTAAAGCTAAGAGCGGTTGTTGTGGGTGGAGCCTCAGTCACAGACAGTGTCATCATTACAGAGCTTCAGCACCTAGACGATCAGCTCATGGAAACACCTTGATGTGACTGTAGCCGGTCTCTTACTGTCGGTCACACTCAGAGTCTGACTGTGTGTGGAAGGCTTCATCACTGTGACACTGAGACTGAGGTGGATCTGTGATTTGTGACAGAAGATAAACTCAAATCTCTTTCATGTCCACCTCTCACCTCCACACCTCTACCTTCCACCTGGATACAACAGAGGCAGTGGATGTGAATCCAACATGGACGACCTCCCCCGTTCACCAGGCCGCAGCTGCTGCTCTGATCAGTCTAATTGATGAAGACACTCCCACATAAAACCCCACAAACTCTTTTACATTCTTCCGCAGCAGGAGGATCTAATGTACAGAAGTAATTACTATAAAATCCTCCTGAACATCTGTCACCACAGCAGTCTGCAGTCTGCATGACGGCCTCTCTCTCAACTGATTAACTACCTGTACGTCCGTCTGAAGGCTGCAGCTACGTCTCCATCTGTGTCTGTGATCTGACTGACGCCGACTGTCAGAGTGTAATCACACACAGCAGCTGCTGCACAACCACCACAGAACTGCAACCAGCTCGTATATATAACCAGGTAACGCCCCTCCCATCAGCTGTCACTCACACTACGTACAACCACCTGTGATCATGTGACCACAGCTTCCTGCTCAGGTCATGTGAGCGAGTAAATACCATTTGCTAATGAAGGTCATTAGATGCAGCTGAAAGCTCTGTAAAGTGAACACACAATATTTCGCCTCGCCAAGATAATTATGGCCGTCATCAAGAGGATTAGACAGATTTAATTTACTACTGGCCGAGCGAGGGAGAGAGAGAGAGAGGGGGGGGGGCAGCCTGAGGGACTCACAACATCCACAACACTACACATCTGTATGATACTAAGAGAGAGAGAGAGACAGAGAGAGAGACAGAGAGACAGAGAGAGAGAGACACAGAGAGAGACAGAGAGACAGAAAGACACAGAGAGAGAGAGACAGAGAGAGAGAGAGACAGAGAGAGAGAGAGAGAGACAGAGAGACAGAGAGAGAGAGACAGAGAGAGAGAGACAGAGAGAGACAGAGAGAGAGACAGAAAGACACAGAGAGAGAGAGACAGAGAGAGACAGAGACACAGAGAGAGAGAGACAGAGAGAGAGACAGAGAGACAGAGAGAGAGAGAGAGAGAGACAGAAAGACACAGAGAGAGAGACCTGCTTTTCTCTTTAAAACTAAAAGCTGATTGGTTTGTTGGTTTGAAGCCAGAGACGTTCACAGCATGTTCCACCTGACTCTTCTCTGTGTGTCACACCTGTAGCTCAGTGGAGTCACAAACAAACACAACACCAACATGTAAATCAGAGAAGAAGAAGAAGCTGCGGGCTGGTAGATCATCTGCTCTCCTCATCAATGTTTCATACAAACACAATCAAATATTCAACATCCGCCATCGAGACGCAGAACGACACCGAGCGAGCAGGAGAGGAGAGGAGAGGAGGAAACACGGATGTTACTTAAGCGTGTGAGAGGAGGAAGATGAAAGACGACAACACACAGAAAGAAGAAAAGAAGAATCTGTTTAATAAAGGGGGGGGGGGGGGCTGCGTGACACGAACGTGTGGAGTATGATCAAATTCAAAGAAAAGAGACTAAAGAAAAGATAAATATAGAAGCAGCCAATTATATCTCTGCTCTTCCTCCACAGCTGACTGAGACACACACACACACACACACACACACACACACACACACACACACACACACACACACACACACACACACAATATACACCAACCACCTCCAACTAGACATATGTCCTGTTACCATGATGTCACATCACCACTTCAAAATAAAAGCCTCACTTTCCCACCTATGTCTAAGAAGGATTGTGAGTCCAGAACAGGTGAGTCTGTGCCAATATGGACACATCAGAGAGCAGAGTCTGTCCCAGTCTGTCCGGGTCTGTCCCGGTCTGTCCCAGTCTGTCCCAGTCTGTCCCACTCTGTCCCGGTCTGTCCCAGTCTGTCCCAGTCTGTCCCACTCTGTCCCGGTCTGTCCCAGTCTGTCCCAGTCTGTCCCACTCTGTCCCGGTCTGTCCCAGTCTGTCCCAGTCTGTCCCACTCTGTCCCGGTCTGTCCCAGTCTGTCCCAGTCTGTCCCACTCTGTCCCGGTCTGTCCCAGTCTGTCCCAGTCTGTCCCACTCTGTCCCGGTCTGTCCCAGTCTGTCCCAGTCTGTCCCACTCTGTCCCGGTCTGTCCCAGTCTGTCCCAGTCTGTCCCACTCTGTCCCGGTCTGTCCCAGTCTGTCCCAGTCTGTCCCACTCTGTCCCGGTCTGTCCCAGTCTGTCCCAGTCTGTCCCACTCTGTCCCGGTCTGTCCCAGTCTGTCCCAGTCTGTCCCACTCTGTCCCGGTCTGTCCCAGTCTGTCCCAGTCTGTCCCACTCTGTCCCGGTCTGTCCCAGTCTGTCCCAGTCTGTCCCACTCTGTCCCGGTCTGTCCCAGTCTGTCCCAGTCTGTCCCACTCTGTCCCGGTCTGTCCCAGTCTGTCCCAGTCTGTCCCACTCTGTCCCGGTCTGTCCCAGTCTGTCCCGGTCTGTCCGGGTCTGTGTTGATAACATCACAGAGTGAGCTGTTGGCTCAGTATTTTATCCAGATATGTTTAACTCGGTTTTCTCACATCACAAAGCTGGCTCACTTTTAACTGGGGTAGATCACCATGGCAACTGTGGCAGATCACCATGGTAACTGGTGTAGATCACCATGGTAACCCTTGCTGAAGGGCTAAACCTGCTCCATAGCTGAAGTTAACTTCAGAGGATCAGATCACACTACAGCAGCCGGACAGGGACAAAACTGGTTCATGAATCAGCTCAGACTAAGAGGTACAGCTGCACACTGACGCCTCACACTATGACACAGACGCAAACACACAAACAGTCACACAAACAGTCACACAGTCACACAAACACAGTCACACAAACACAGACATAAACACAGACACAGACACACAAACACAGTCACACAAACACACAAACAGTCACACAGTCACCCAAACACAGTCACACAGTCACACAAACAGTCACACAAACAGTCACACAATCACACAAACACACAGGCACACAAACACAGTCACACAAACACAGACATAAACACAGACACAGACACACAAACACAGTCACACAAACACACAAACAGTCACACAGTCACCCAAACACAGTCACACAGTCACACAAACAGTCACACAAACAGTCACACAATCACACAAACACACAGTCACACAAACACAGTCACACAAACACAGACATAAACACAGACACACAAACACAGTCACACAAACACAGACACACAAACACAGACACAGATAGAAAAACACAGACTCAAACACAGACACAGACACAAAAACACAGACACAAACACAGACACACAAACACGGACAAAAATACAGACACAAACACACAAACACAGACACACAAACACAGACACAAACACACAGACACAGACACAAACACACAAAGACATAGATACAAAAACACAGACACAAACACAGACACAGACAAAAAAACACAGACACAAACACAGACACAAACACAGACACAGATAGAAAAACACAGACTCAAACACAGACACAAACACAGACACAGACACAAAAACACAGACACAAACACAGACACACAAACACGGACAAAAATACAGACACAAACACACAAACACAGACACACAAACACAGACACAAACACACAGACACAGACACAAACACACAAAGACATAGATACAAAAACACAGACACAAACACACAAACACAGACACAGATAGAAAAACACAGACACACAAACACAGACTCAAACACACACACAAACACAGACTGGTGCTAACAATGCTAATGCTATCAATGCACAACAATGTGACACATTTTACCTTCATCAGAAAAAACTGCAGCTCCTGTGATTTGAATGTTGCACTTGGCCACATTGAGATTTAGATTATATTTCAGTTAACTGTGCAGCTCTACCTTTATCCAAGAGAGGGAGAGAGAGGGAGAGGGAGAGGGAGAGAGGGAGAGAGAGGGAGAGG
>NW_019174732.1:334724-361457 GCF_002260705.1 Seriola dumerili | reverse complement strand
AGGGAGGGAGGGAGGGAGGGAGGGAATGAGGTGCAACAGAAGCTCCTGTCTGGATGAAGCTGAGGACTCTGTTTATGTGGCTGGGACCTAAACAACTAAAGTGAAACAGTAAATACGTTTTGTAGAAAACAGTGAAACTGAATTATGTTTTTTATAAACGTAAAGAGGAAATGTTCATTTCTGTATTTGGGAAGTTGCACAAATATTGATCGTGAAGATCTCAGTAAGATGTCCACAGACATCATATCTACTGATGCAGCACTAACTCTCTCAGATCCTGGTTCAAGTCAGAGAAACACCCCCAACCTCTGAGACCAGCTGCTGCTCTGAAGAGAAGAACTCTTCATCATTCACACCTGCACATGAAACATCACTCACACACACACACACACACACACACTGTTACTCACCAGTGCGGCTGTTGATGGCAAAGAAGTTCTGCGGGTTTCCGCTGATGATGCGGTAGTTGAGCCTGTCCGCAGCGGCGGGGGGCGTGGCGTCAGGGTCCTGGGCCTGGATCTGGATCACAGAGACGTCTCGTGGAGAGTTCTCAGGCACCGAGGGCCGGTACAGCGGCTCCGAGGTCAGCGGGGCGTTGTCGTTCACGTCCTCCACCTGGACGAACACCTCGATGGTGGCGAACTGGGGGACCACGCCGTGGTCGCTGGCGTACACCGTTAGCCAATAGGAGTCCTTGGTCTCGCGGTCCAACATGTCGGTGGTGTAGATCACCCCTGGTGGAGGGGAGAGAGAGAATTTTTAAACTCTCTTTGTGTATTCATGTAAAGAGTCTGTTCATGATCAGACAGAAGTGACGTCATGTTCACTGCAGCAGCTCAGCCGGTCACTTCCACCGCCAGAGGGCGAGTTTACCGCGTCACTTCCTGCCGACGTCAGACGTCCTCACAGCAACGAGGAGCGACGTGGAGAGAGAAACAGCCTGAGGATGTTTCACTGCAGTGCACCAACACACCATGTGTCAGCCCTCTGCCTATACACTGCAGTGTGATATACACAAGACAATTCTCTGTCTTCACTGAACGTACACTCTCATTATAGGAACATGAAACCATCTCCTCACCTCTTACTCACATTATATTTATCCTCAGTCACAGCCCTGTTCACTCAGCCTGTTAAACAGCCTGTTAAACAGCCTGTTAAACAGTCTGTTCTGCAGCAAGACTGTTAGAAAAGCAATCAGCAAATATTCTGACCATCAATTCATTCATTGACGTCCAGCAAAAATGAATCTCGTTGGTTGATTTGTCTCATGTGACAGTGAATATAAAATATATTTTATAGGCAAAGTGATTAATCAAGAAAATAATCCTCATATTAATTGATAATCATTGTTAGTTACTAACCCTAACCTCAGCTCTAAGAATCAGGATCTGGTTTATGACCAAGTTGGTTTTCGAGGAGTTTGTTTTGGTTCATATCAATGAACATAGAAAGAAGAGAAGAAAAATAAACAAAGATGAAACAAGCGAGTGCTGCAGGTCAGATATCCTGAATATAAATATAAAAACAAAAAGCTTCAGTTTTCTTCCATTTGTTTGTTTGTTATCATTGTTTATCTGTCATCATCTATATGTGACTGTACATCTGCAGCGTGTAAGAGAAGGGGAGACAACAAGAATCACACGCTCAGTTAGACCCTTCCCCCGACCAGGAAGACACTTCAGCAGCTGCTGCAGCATGTTTCTCTAAAACTAGTATTTTTGTCAAACTGTCCTGAGCTTTTTATGAATTGATTAAAACTTTATTGGATGTATCATGATCATCAAAAAATGCAACATGTAAAACAATGCATATTTTCAGAATAATGTGCTTATTGAGACAAAAAGAAAAAGTTAATAAATGAAATTTAATGTATTTTTTAATGTTGAACCGTCCTCAGGGTTGGGGTCAGTTGCAACATCTGAATTCTCCCATTCCAATAAATACTGTAATGATCTGTCATATGCGATCATCTTTAAAAGCTGTGGATCATCATCAGACAGATGGAAGTTTCATGTAAGTCCGGTTGGTCTCTGAGTAACAGAGAAATGGAGAAAGTGTTCGAACCGTCCTCTGACAGACTTTACCTGTTGTGATGTGCATGTGTGTGTTAACAGACACAAATCTGAACCTGTGCTTTACAGATCTGCTGAACACCTCTACAAAATCATCCACTTGTATTTTCTATGGGTTTTTAGCAGTGACGTAGGAAAAATAAAAAAATCCCTTCAATCAGAAATATTTACCACTAAATGACAATGACTCACTCTAGTGACGAGGCCGTCCTGTGTTTTCCCGCCTCAGTGATGTAGATGAAGCACAAACAGCCTCAAGTCCACAATCATCGCGCTCTATGTTCACAGCTACACTGCTAACTGTTAGCTAGCTAACGCTGCTGCGGTCGCTAGCATCACCGCTCTCTCTCTCTACGCACACGACCTTCGTACTGATCTATTCCTGAAACAACATTCTGTCTCTAACTGACAGCAGATCTCACACACAGGATAAATCAGCGTCATTAGCTCGTTTAGCTGCTGCGTCCTAATGTAGTTTCAACACACGTCTGCGCGTGTGCATGATGGTGCAATATCGTAACTGCTATTGAACTGCACATTTTCGCTATCGCTGCCCACCAGCCAAAGATCCCAGGATTCTCCTCATCTTCTCAACAGGCACCGGATCCTTAAAGAGCTGGAAGCTGTTCGGAGATCAGATCACTTCAGTATCGATCTCACTGATGTCTGCTTATGTTGATTGTACTGACGTCACGACCCTGGTTTATAGAGACACTGCTTCGATCCATTACTCACTTCAACAGCTTTACTGGCACGACATGTTCCATGTGCTGCCAAAGCACAATTACCATTATCCAACAGACTGAAATTATCAAAGAAAGAAAGACAAAAATGTCAATAACAATATGAATATAATTAAATACACATTTTATCATTAATAGAATAAATTGATAATGAAATAAAGAAAAGGAAAAAAGGAATAAAATTATATACATATATATATGTATATATACAAACATCTACTGCAAATAAAATCATACATAAACATATACATACATATAAGTAAAAGCACTTATCAAAAAAGGAGATGGTGGTGGATACATTTATTTGGTTTCTATATTTCTATTTTTCTATAATTATATGATATTATTCTAAAATAAATTTAATTGAATACACTGCTTGTTTCCTCACAGGATGAGCTGCTCCTGTTGTCATGAGTGACAGACACCTTTAATCTACAGGAGCTCAGAGGGTTCAAACCACAACTCTCATTTTCACTGATGTGAAGTCCGTCAACACGCTGACACTCAGACTCATGGGAACTGTAGGTATTATTACGTTATTACATCAGTACTCAGGGGTCATGGGTCAGACCACACATGCGTTTAAACTCCACCTTCATCCACAGACTGTGAAAACTGCACTTTCCTTCTGCACTTCTTGCGCTGTTCGTGCGTAGGAATACGGCTGTTCAGTGGTTGAAAAATGTAGTGCCAAAGGACAGAGCTGTTTTCACAGGAAGATAAAGATGAAAATCTTCTACATGAAGCTTCATTCAAACAGATGTTGGATTGATAGGTGTTTTCTGGTGGCCCCGCCCACAGCAGCTCATCACTCTGACACTGCAGGTGCTGCCGGTCGGATCTCCTGACTGGGACAATCTACTGCAGGTAACTTACCGACTGTGACAACCTCACACACCCCCCGTCAAATAACCACAACTGGCCCTTTAATTAACCAACCACAACTTGTCTGCATGTCATTTTGTGTTGAAGACAAAACTGTTGTCAGTGAGTTTCTAACATGTTGATGTGTGTGTGTGTGTGTGTGTGTGTGTTTGATGTTGTGTCTTTTGTTCTCTGCTGAATGACAGTTATTCAAATCCACATCCTGAAGAGACCTGATGCAGAGAGGAAGTATTTAAATCAACAACATCACACACACTGAAGCTCTCTCTCTCTCTCTCTCTCTCTCCACACACACACACACACACACACACACACACACACACACACACACACACACACACACACAGTGCGTCATTGTTGTTGTCCTGTGGGACGACTGCATGTTCAAGGTTAGCAGTAATTAATTCAGCGTTGCCCTGTGCTGTGTTCTCTCTGCCTCTGTTCATTCATCTCTGCCTCCTTCTGGCCCCTCGGCTGCACTACAATTAATAGCTGTGCACCGCGCTACAACATTGCTTTTAATAGCCTGAGCTGCTGCTTACAAGCCTGCTTTCCAATTAAGAGAGTGGAATTAACCACAAATGTCACAGGAGCGCTCGACATAAAACACAGTGGAAACAGGGAGTGACAGAGTCTGTGTCTCGACCAATCAGCTTCTTCTCAGCAGAGGGCTGAAGCAGAGTGCTGCACTGCTGCAGCAAACCACACAGAGCTGCAGGAGTGTGTGTTACAGCGTGTAACATGTGGTCCTCTGTGAGGACTCGCCACACCAACCATGCTGCTCCACCTCCCTCCTCCACCCAGCAGCAGCCCAGTGCACTGCTCTGTTCCCAGTCTCCATCCCAGTACAGACAGCCTCAGACCAGCTGAGCCTGACAGCTCTGTCTTCGTCTAAATCCTAAAGCAGCGGTGGGCAATTGGCGGCCCGCGGGCCAACACTGGCCCACCAGCAATAATATCTGGCCGACCAGATTATGTTGATAATATGATTTTTTAAAATAAATAATAAATAGATCTCCATCTGAGCAGCCAGTGACCCGCAGAATCACTTCCTCTTTAGAAAATAAAAGCGCGAAAGTCCATTTTTTTTTGTTTTTTTCAGCAGGGTGGGTGGAGCTTTCAAACATCCAGATCACAACTTCCTGTCAGGACTTTCAGAATAAAATCAGAGCAGAAACAGAATGCAGATGATGATCAAGATCGCCCCCCCCCCCCCCAGAACAAAAAATAACTATGATGTCATACTAAGCTGCTGACAGACAACTTCGTTTCCTGGTACAGGTAGAGCTTTACCTGAGGACACAGTGGTGCTGCAGTAGAATCCACGAATGAATCTCTTCACTACATCAACGGTCCACTGAGACCGAGACCAGGACCAGGACCTGACCCTGACCCCGACCTGGAGCTGAACCTGCTGCAGCTGCAGGGAGGTGTGAGGCCGCCGGGCTTCTGGGGAAGAGCCTTTCAACAAACCAGACGAAGTGAGTCTCAGGCTTAATTGGGAATTAGGAGGAGACTAATTAAGGCAGTGATTAGCATTCGCATTAATCCAAGGGAGTGGATTCACGAGGCTCTCACTGTCTTTTATTGCTGCCTACTCCACAGCCTGCGTACCCTCAACACACCCATCTACAGCACTGACTGACTGTGTGTGTGTGTGTGTGTGTGTGTGTGTGTGTGTGTGTGTGTGTGTGTGTGTGTGAGTGTGTGCGTGCATTAAGAATGCATACACCATTAGAATCATCTTGGTAATCAGCCTTTAATTAAGTCTAAACGAGTTAGTCCATGCAGTGTTGTACCAGCCACACACAGTGTTAACTCACAGCTGTGCATGTTTAATGTACATGACTGTTCACGCACATGTATCTCTGTGTGTGTGTGTGTGTGTGTGTGTGTGTGTGTGTGTGTGTGTGTGTGTGTGTGTGTGTGCAGATGCCTCTCCTCCTCCTCTGCAGTAACACAGATTCTCTCTCTCTCTCTCTGATCCCCCCCACAACCTTCTCTTCTGGAGCTTTCAGCAGAAAAGAGGAGACAGAGGAGACAAAGTGATGTGTGTGAGCTCTGTTTGAAGTCATTCAGCTGCAGAGACACACACACAGACTGAGATGATCCCACAGCAAACACACCTACAGGTGTACGCACCTGGACAGTACAAGAGAAGAAGAATGAACATCCTCTGAACAGAGAGTCAGCCTCAGACAGAAGGTGTGGTCAAGAGAGAAACACACAGCTGCTCTCAGCTTCATGACTGAGTCCACACTAACACCTGAGAACACACACATACCTGAGCAATACTTCACTGAGCGTGTGCGAGCCGGTGTAAACAGGAAGTAGATTGTCTCCTCTGCAGTTGTAGCATTAAAACAGAGAATGTAAGTGAACAACAGCAAAGACAACAAGGTCAGTAACTCTGTCATTCATCATCATGTTGTATCACCACTGGTAGTCCCGGCTGATGACAGCCAATCAGGAGAGACCGTGGCTGTGACCTCATCGTTTACAAAGGTCTCACTTTCTGTCCATCCAGATACAACACAACCCCAGAGTTTTCAAAGTAAAACACAACCCCAGAGTTTTCAGAATAAAACAGGTCCAGCAGACCTGTCTCAGTTTGAGAGGGTGGAGACTCTGGAGTCGAGTGGACGGAGGAGGAAACATAGAAGAAGACTTAAAGCTAAGATGTGGGTGGAGCCTGACGCTCCACTCCTCATCACCACCACCAGTGAAGCGCCCAGTCACATGGCGATCCACTTCCTGCCGAGGTTTCAGTCTGTTCCTCTCAGGAGTCTCTCCTGATTGACATGTAGTTTATATATCAGACTCTACGGACCATCAGTGGCAGGACGTCTCTCTCTCCGTGGTCTCTGCACTGCTGCACTGTCCTCATACTGTCTCTACTGCGATGCTCTACTTCTTCACTGTGTGGTGGTGAAGTACTGAAAGTCATTCAGGACAAACAGAGGGATGAGTCTCTCTCTCCTCCACAGTCAGCTCTTTCTATCTGCTGCCTCATTCATCATTCAGCAGAGGCCGGAGGAGAGAGAGGGGGAGAGGGTGAGGAGAGAGAGGGGGAGAGGGTGAGGAGAGAGACAGGAGGACAACAGGAAAAGTGAGACCTGCTGCTCCAGCATTAAACTTGAACAAACAGAGCAGGACCTGCATCAGTAAAACAGCCTCATCCTTCACTGGAATTTGGAAAAGGTAAATTTAGGTGAAATCAGGAGAGACCTGAAGGGGGGGGGGGGGGGGGGGGGTGAGGGGTCAGAGGTCAGACTGTGACGAGGCCATTAGTGGGAGACGAGCAGCAGGAAGCCTTTATCACACTCCTGTTAAGCCGTCCTCTCTCAGGGTTATAATGAGTCCTTCAGCTGCGAGCACAGATTAACACCTGAGAGCCCACAGGTAAAAGCCTCATTAGCTGCTAGCATCACAGATATGAAGAGCTGTGGCACAGTGAGGCGGGGGGGGGCACAGCAGGGGAGTGAAGGAAAGGTCAGCACATGAATAATAGAAGACTTCTTCCTCCCATCATGCTTTGCAACAATGTGGGGATCCTTCAGAAGGAAAAAACACTGAGGAGAAGGGCATGCTGGGTAATGAAGCTGATGAAACTGAAGGTGGTTCTGCTTTCATTCGTTTTCTTCAACACTCAGACTGTAAACACAACAAACTACTTCCTGTGTCACTACCCACACCAGCCTTTCAACATAAGAGCGTGTCCCTCTCCTCTATAAGGACTCACAGTGAGGAGGCTGAAAGCTTGTTTGTTTGTTTGTTTGGTCTTTAGACCAGGTAAAAACAGGTAATTAAAGTCTCATGTTACATGTTAACTCTCTTCCCTCAGCCTGTGATGTTCATGTGTGTGACAACAGAAGAGCTGCTCTTAATAAAAGAGTGAAACTCGACCCAGTGACACTGTGAAACTGCTTCAGTTGAATGAATTCTTTCAGCTGCTGATTCAACATTTAAACTCAGAAACACCTCCACTGAACTGCGACCACCATCTTGGCTACGGAGCAGAAGGGGCGGGGCCACCAACATGTTATTTTAAATGTGAAAACGGCAGCACAGGAAGGAGGTGACATCATCAGCGCCATGTCACATGACACAGGAAAGAAAAACATTCAATCAATCAAGACAAGTGGGCGACAATCGCAGTCACATGATGTGATGTCATTTCCTTTGAAGCACAAGAGTTTAAGACGACGCTACGCTGCCAGAATTTATACACTACACCAGTGAGTATTACATGTGAGTACACAGAGTACTACATATGAGTACGCAGAGTACTACATGTGAGTACGCAGAGTACTACATGTGAGTACGCAGAGTACTACATGTGAGTACGCAGAGTGCTACATGTGAGTACGCAGAGTACTACATGTGAGTACGCAGAGTGCTACATGTGAGTACGCAGAGTACTACATGTGAGTACGCAGAGTGCTACATGTGAGTACGCAGAGTACTACATGTGAGTACGCAGAGTACTACATGTGAGTGTGACTGAAGGGTCTGATCTGAGACAGTTGTTGGTCTTCAGATCTCAGTCCAAGAACAAGCTGCTTTCAGGTCCAACCTGAAGTTAAATTTCCTTTTTTATTTATTTATGAAAAATCATCTGGTTTTTATATTATTTTTGTTTTTGTCTGTTAATTTAAACCAGAAACAAACAGGAAGTAAAGAAAGAGCAGAAGAAGAAGAGGAGGAAGTCAAATCAGAAACACATTCTACCCTTATTTAACAATTATTACCTCTACACACACACACACACACACACACACACACACACACACACACACACACACTTTTAATTCTCCTTCACCTGACCTCAATTTCCACTTTGTGAAGGTAACCGGCCTGATTGGTCGCTGCCACGTTAATTACCTGTTGCCACGGTGATTTGTAGAGGGGGGTGATTAAAGGACTGAGCAGTGAAATAAAAATGTCAGCCTTTTTTATCCAGACGTTAATGATACAAGTGATGATTTAAAGAAAGACACGACAGGGTGAATCATCCAGGTGAGCAGAGGGACGAGCAGGTGAACACATCAAACGACACAGAGGAAGAAACAGGAAGTGAAAGGGACGGTTCAGCCATTACTAGAAGCTGTTATCATCACATAGAAACATGTTGTTTGACAGTTCCACCACCCTGCACTGTGAAAATACAGTACAATAACTAATGTGTTCCTGCTGACTGTGGAGAGGAGCTGCAGCCGGAGGGATGATCACCTGATGGGTCATGTGACATGAAGGTAACACATGAACTGACAGGTCTCTGTAGGACTCTCACTTTATCATGATTTAAAGACAAGCCTGCTTCTCTGACCTGCTCCCATTAGGACTGATTATAATTCACTGTCTCCATGTTTACCTCCATGTTTACCTGTTGTTGTCACAGCCTCATTATAATAAACATGACTCCTGCACTAATTCAACACAGTCTCATCACATTCCCTGCTCTGCTGCTCTCACCTGCTCACAGACTCCAGTCACATCCACAACTGAACACTTCCTGCTCTTTCACATTAAAAGCCCTGGAGTCGCTCAAAAGGCACAACCCCTCCCTTTACTGGGAGACTTTTAATTTGAAAGAAGCTGGTTAATAGATGATCATAAATAAAGTGACAGCCTACAGTAACCTGGAGCGTGTTCTGTTGTTGGAGAACCAGACTCGTCTCCTCTCTGACAACTGCTGGACTGCCTCCGCCTGCACCTGATCCCACCCTGTAACTCCACCTGACTGCAGCACTGACACCCTCCACTGCCCCCACGTCTGTCTAATCAGCTCCCCTCCAGGGCTTGTTTACACTGTGTGTGCCCTGTTGGCAGGTTGTGATTCCTAATTGGTGTTTTCCAACAACACAACCAGGTTCACAGACACACAAACAAACAGGAGGGGGGAGGGAGGGAGGCTCAGCTGACTGGGATACAGTCAAACTCTCAAATACAAAGGTAAAAGAGCAGAGAGTGGATGTGATGAATGTGATGATGATGAATGTGATGAATGTGATGGATGTGATGGATGTGATGAATGTGATGGATGTGATGAATGTGATGGATGATGAATGTGATGAATGTGATGAATGTGATGAATGTGATGGTCCTGGTTAGGAACTGGGAGCTGCTATTATTATGATGTTGTTGCTCTGTTGTTATTGTTGGGTTGATGTAGTGTTGCTTTATAATGTTGTTCTGATGTTGTGTTGTTGTTGTTGTGTTATTATTGCATTGTTGTTGTTATTACGTTGTTGTTGTTGTGTTGCTGTGTTATTGTGATGTTGTTGTGTTGCTGTTGTGTTGTTGTTGTGTTGCTGTGTTATTGTTGTGTTGCTGTGTTATTGTTGTGTTGCTGTGTTATTGTGATGTTGCTGTGTTATTGTGTTGTTGTTCTTGTGTTGGTGTTATTGTGTTGTTGTGGTTGTGTTGTTGTGTTACTGTGTTGTTGTTGTGTTGTTCTGCTTCCAGCCACTGAACTACAAGCTTCATTAGATCTTACACATAATGAGTTTACATGTCCAGACAGAACAAAAGGCTCATCAAGTTTATTTAATTATGTAACAACAAACTGGGACACACACACACACAAGTTTGTCTCAAGTTCACCAATACACAACACCTGGAGGAACACAGCAGTACTGTGTGTGTGTGTGTGTGTGTGTGTGTGTGTGTGTGTGTGTGTGTGTGTGTGTGTGTGTGTATGTTGGCTGGCCCTGCAGTGAGGGCAGCCACAGGCTATCATTACCAGTGTTTTTTTCCTCAGTGCAGGAAATCTAGCCTACATTCTGCAGTCTGTGTGTGTGTGTGTGTGTGTGTGTGTGTCCTCCACAGGGCCAACCCACAAACAGGCCTCAGCAGTAACAGGCTTGAAGCCACTTCCTGGTTAAATGTTTATTATTAGTGAGTCTTGATGTAGAAATCAAACACACTTTCTCTGATGGAGTCAATGGATCAGCGTTCTGGTCTGACCCAGACTGGTTAGTAGATACCAGTACCCACTGGGATCAGGTCCAGACTGGAGACTGGATCATGACAGGATGGTGGATGGACTGAATTTGAATCAGGAAGTTTGAACATTTGAATTTTTTGTATCAATGATATTTTAAAGATAATAACAGCTGATCAATCACAGCTGATCAATCACAGCTGATCAATCACAGCTTCTGTTTTTTTTTTTACTTGGAAGGAATCAGATTTAATGTGAATGAACTCTGACATTAAATATTAAAATCTAAATACAGGTTTAGTCAATAACAAGATCCAAACATCAATAATTCATGATCCCCCCCCCCACACACACTAACTCACTGATGATGGTAGGATGATGATGGACAGAGGAGCAGCTCTGTGTAATGTGTGTGATTAGTGCTGATGGTCAAACATGAGGGGAGGGGCCACAGCCACACACAGGTCATGTGACATGTGTATGCATCCAATACAGAAGTGACACCTTGGTCCCACTGCACAATAAGACTACCTTATAAAGGATTTATAAATAGTTTATAATGAGGTTATCAATTCAGTTATTAACACTTTATAAATCATAAATAAATGAGTCGCAACAGTTTTCATACATTTATGCAGGATCACTATTTGGCAAGATCAAGTTAATGTTTACTACTTAATCTGAGTGAGTTACTACCATTTATAACTGGTGACAGGAGTCTTATAGTAAGTCATTAATAAATGATGATGTGTATTATACTTTAGTATAAGGCTCCTGTTACCAGTTATACATTTTTACATTTTATTAAGACTTATGTTATGCAGAATTGAGGGTGGGGCCTCTTTGAGTGACAGGTGGGGGAGCTTATGATGGCTCCACACGCCCCGCCTCTTTGACCATATTTGGATTAGCTGGGAGTTAGGGGCAGAGTCACTCTGAGCTTCAGACACTTGTGGGTGACATAACAGAGGTGATGGCCATCTTTATTTAAATTTAAATTTTGAATTTTAATTTTAATGACAAGAAAACTAAAGTAATGTTTTCCGGACCCGGTGGAACCCGTGTTACCCCCCATATGAACCTGGGTCTTTGGCCCCTTATTTAAAACCCACAGTCACAAACCTGAGACAGTGATTTTAAACTGGATAAACATATCCACTAAAATCCAGCTGTTTTTAATTGAGGCAGTTATCCAAGGTCAAGTGTGTTCTGTCAAAGCAGGAAAAGGTGATACACGCCTTCTCGTCTGGACTGCCGCAGTGCTCTCTCTGTTGGGGTTAGCCAGGCCTCCCTTTCACGTTTGCAGTTGGTTCAAAATGCTGCTGCTCACCTTTTAATTGGAGCAAACAAGCGAGAGCACATTTCCCCCATTCTAACCTCCCTCCATTGGCTACCTGTGCGCTTCAGGATCAATTTCAAAATCCTTCTGTTTGCCTATAAATCGCTCAATGGTCTTGCTCCATCCTATCTCTCTGACCTGCTTCGACCTTATGTGCCTTCGTGGTCCCTCATGTCTGCTGATCAGCTGCTCTTAGTGTTCCTGAACACTAGACTGAAGCTCAGAGGGGATCGGGCTTTTACAGTTGCGGCTCCCAAACTCTGGAACGAGATGCCTTTACAAGTTAGGCCTCTTCTTCTTAAAACGCACCTTTTCCTCGGCTTATGACGCGGTGTGAGAACAACTGTTGTTGTTTTTACACCTGTTTTATGTCTTTTTGTACTTTTTTTTTTTAAGTATATTTTTTGGGCTTTTTATGCCTTTATTGATAGCACAGTAGAGAGAGACAGGAAATGGGGAGGTAGAGAGAGGGGGAATGACATGCGTGGATTCGAACCGGGGCCGACTGCAGCGAGGACTGTGGCCTCTACACATGGGGCGCCTGCTCAACCCACTGCGCCGCTCGACGGCCCGTCTTTCTGTACTTTTAATGTTATTATATATGTTATTATTGTTATTATTATAATGTAAACTCTATAATGTCTTTCTATAATATAAACTCTATAATGTAAACTCTATAATGTCTTTCTATAATGTAAACTCTATAATGTCTTTCTATAATGTAAACTCTATAATGTAAGCTCTATAATGTAAACTCTATGATGTAAGCTCTATAATGTAAACTCTATGATGTAAGCTCTATAATGTAAACTCTATGATGTAAGCTCTATAATATAAACTTTATAATGTAAGCTCTATAATGTCTTTCTATAATGTAAGCTCTATAATGTAAGCTCTATAATGTCTTTCTATAATGTAAACTCTACACTGTTTAATCGCAGCACAGAGATCATCAGGTCAGTACTTTATGTTTAAATTTACTAATGGAAGTTTCTGTGTGTGTGTGTGTGTGTGTGTGTGTTTTCTCTGTGTTAACTCCTGGCTGCACATTCACTGCTCTCTACAATGCTGGTTTTGTTTGGGGACAAAGCTGCCCCCCCCCCCCCCCCGCCTGTTACAGATTAATCACTGTAGAACTGGGAGCCATGAATTCTCCTTCACCTCCTCCTCTCTCTCTTTTCTTTCTCTCTCTCCCAGAACTCTGTCGTTCCCAGGGAGAAGTGACAGTGTGATGAAGAGGAAACCTGATGTGAGGAGTGGACAGGACGACGTGGGGAGGTTCAGTGTGTGTGTGTGTGTGTGTGTGTGTGTGTGTGTGTGTGTGTAGCAGACACAGACCTCTGTATTCACAGCAGCTTCTGACAAACAACAACAAGAGGCTACGACTTCCTCTCTCCTGCATTAAGCCACCCACCGCCTCATTATTTCAGGCTGAGAAACATCAGAGAGAGAAACTCCTACACTCACACTCATGGTAAACACACACTTTAACATCAAACAGAGAGAGGCTTTAATTCAACAGTTCTGAAACATCATGCTCCTCCATGTCATCACATGGATTTACAGTGTCCCTGTAAGTGGGTCAGATCATGTCAGACCTTCACACTGCTTCTGATCTGACACTTAGCTCTCCTCAGAGCTGGAGGGGTCACACCACCTCAGATCAACACAGATAAGACTGAGAGGAGGGCTGCTCCATCAACGCAAAAATCATTATAATAATAATTTTTCAGTGATATTGAGATCAGGATCATTTAACACGATTACTCACTGGCTTTGGAAACACCAGCATTTATTGAAAACAACCAGAACACTAACACATTTAAAAAAACAGATTTCAAAACAAAAAGCGCTGTGTCTGTAGTTTTCTTGGTTATGCTCAGCCACAGGTGTTGAATCAGAGAAGAAGCTGTGACTGTTAGAATATAATAACAGAGCTCTCCTCTGTCTGTCAGGGTGAACTCTGACTTTTCAGTCTCTGGAACAGTTTTACACAAAAGACACTCAGCAACATGGAAACCACCCCAACACAATCTACTGCCATTCACCACAACAGGCTGCAGCAACTGCTATCTCTGTAGAGCTGCAGCTAGCTGCAGTGTGCAGCTGTTAGCAGCAGTTAGCAGCAGGTAGAGGCTGTTAGCGACAGTCTGCAGCAGTTTGCAGCTGTTAACAGTAAGCTGCAGTTAGGTGCAGTTAGAGCAGGTAGGCAGCTGTTAGCAGTTAGCTGCAGTTAGGTGCAGTTAGCAGCAGGTAGAGGCTGTTAGCGACAGTCTGCAGCAGTTTGCAGCTGTTAGCTGCAGTTAGCAGCAGGTAGCAGCTGTTAGCAGTTAGCTGCAGTTAGGTGCAGTTAGCAGCAGGTAGCAGCTGTTAGCAGGTGCTGGCAGTTAGCTGGAGTTAGCAGCAGGTAGCAGCTGTTAGCAGTTAGCTGCAGTTAGGTGCAGTTAGCAGGTGTTAGCAGTTAGCTGCAGTTAGCAGCAGCTGTTAGCAGTTAGCTGCAATTAGGTGCAGTTAGCAGCAGGTAGCAGCTATTAGCAGTTAGCAGCTGTTAGCAGGTGTTAGCAGTTAGCTGCAGTTAGGTGCAGTTAGCAGCAGGTAGCAGCTGTTAGCTGTTAGCTGCAGTTAGCTGCCAGCAACTGCTATCTCTGTAGAGCTGCAGCTAGCTGCAGTGTGCAGCTGTTAGCAGCAGTTAGCAGCAGGTAGAGGCTGTTAGCGACAGTCTGCAGCAGTTTGCAGCTGTTAGCTGCAGTTAGCAGCAGGTAGCAGCTGTTAGCAGTTAGCTGCAGTTAGGTGCAGTTAGCAGCAGGTAGCAGCTGTTAGCAGGTGCTGGCAGTTAGCTGGAGTTAGCAGCAGGTAGCAGCTGTTAGCAGTTAGCTGCAGTTAGCAGCAGGTAGCAGCTGTTAGCTGTTAGCTGCAGTTTTAGCTGCAGTTAGGTGCAGTTAGCAGCAGGTAGGGAGCAGTTAGCTAGCTGGAGTTAGCAGCAGGTAGCAGCTGTTAGCAGTTAGCTGCAGTTAGGTGCAGTTAGCAGGTGTTAGCAGTTAGCTGCAGTTAGCAGCAGCTGTTAGCAGTTAGCTGCAATTAGGTGCAGTTAGCAGCAGGTAGCAGCTATTAGCAGTTAGCAGCTGTTAGCAGGTGTTAGCAGTTAGCTGCAGTTAGGTGCAGTTAGCAGCAGGTAGCAGCTGTTAGCAGTTAGCTGCAGTTAGCAGCAGGTAGCAGCTGTTAGGTGCAGTTAGCAGCAGGTAGCAGCTGTTAGCAGTTAGCTGCAGTTAACTGCAGTGTAGTGGACTGTGTTATATATACAGGTGTGTTGTTTCGACCTGTTCTGAGTGTAAACGGAGAAGGTAAATGGACTGCACTTACACAGAGCTGTTCTCATGTTATCACCCACTCACTCGCTCGCGCATACAGCCCATCCACTCAACAGGGGAGGATTATATTCATCTTACTCTCATGTTCTTTATATACTAAAATCTAACGTCTATAATGCATTTATGTTGTCTTCAATACACTGTTAACTACAGACCAGTTACAGCTTGAGGGGCTGATCCTGGTTCAGCAGAACCATCTGATAACCTGGACACTGTGAGGTCAGCTCTCACTAATCACCTCGATGCTCAGCTAATGACTGATCCAAACATTTTATTTATTTAAACCATCATGTTTTAATTTGAAGAAGAATCAGAAGGACTTCCTGTAGCGTATATCAGAGGTCCACAGCCTCAGTATCATCAAAATAAATGATTAGACTTATAAAACATAACATTAACCTTTAGAGGAAAAGAGCAGATGCTGTTTCACACAGGAAATCAGTAGAGAGGCTCGGCTGACGGAGCCCAGGCAGGTGGAGGTGTTACAACATACAGACAGGAGTATGATATCAGACTGATGACTATATGATCCACTTTGTGCTCCCTCCATGCACAGAAAACAACAACATGCCGTGCTGCTAATGTCATGAATATTTCTGCACCCAGCCCTTTTATTCACACTATTATACATGAATCCTCATTTGACACCAGTTGATAAGAAATCAGGTTTTCTGGGTGAAAAGATCTGAAGATAAAATGATTCAGCCTCCATCAGACAGCGAGACATAATGTTTTACGTTATACCATCTCCACACTGTATTTTCTCTAAGGCAGTGTCCCAACCTTTTATAACTCATGGCCCACTTGAAAATCTCAAAAATGCTGTCAGCCCACATCCAACGCCGCAACAATAACACATTCTCAGAGCACTTTTTATTTTAATTCTAACAATCGAACATTCAGGACTGAGCTGAAATCAGTAGATGTTCAATTTTACTTTTCTGTTTGACGGAGGAGAAATCATTTGTTGATTCACCATCTGTCTCTGATTCTTTCCCTTTAACTCTTCTTGTTGCTGTTCAGTTGTTACCATGGATGTGAAATGATATCGCAGGATCAGACTGAGATAGTAAAAAAGAGTACAATGTGGTGCAGTGACGACAACATACAAGTTCCTATCATTGGCTTATAGGCCTTCAATGAAAGGAGTCTCTGTCTTCATCTGTTAAACAGCAGGTCCTCCACTTCCTAAACTCCACCTCTAGTCTTGGTGACCTCCAGTAAAAAGCCTCTATAGCAACAGAACTAAGACAAGACCTTAAAGTCCAGGTCAAACATCTTTGAGCCAAAGACCCAAGACAAAGGTTCATTACATAATAGATCGGACCAGTGTGACACTGTCACTGGTCCGTGCTGTCCACCACTCTCTTTAACTGATTAAAAGCACATGACAGGACAAACACTCACCTGTATCTTCGTCGATGGCGAACCGTCCCAGACCGCTCCCGTCACGAATGGAGTACTGGATTTCTCCGTCTCTGCCAGAGTCATCGTCGTTTGCGGTGACCTGCAGGAGGGTAGTTCCAATCCGGGCATTCTCTTTAACTAATCCAGTCAGGGCAAAGTGGGAGAAGTAGGGGGCGTAGAGGTTCTCGTTCACATCCACCACCTCCACCTCCACGAACGTGACGGAGAGGAGAGAGACAGGCCGTCCTTTGTCTTTGGCCTTCACTGTAAGGTTGTAGAACTGCTGGGTCTCGTAGTCCAGCTCTTTGGTGAGCCGGATCGCCCCGCTGGCCCGGTCTACCTCGAACCATCCATTGTAGTCGTTGGCTAGAGAGTACCTGACCTGGCCCCCCAACCCCAGATCTGGATCCTGGGTTTCTAACCAAGCCACCACTGTTCCAACAGGGAGATCCTCCAGAGCCCTGGCTTTGTACACACTGGGGATAAAGAGCGGGGGGCAGTCGTTCACGTCCTCCAGGATGATTTTCAACGTGGCCACAGAAAACCTCTGGCTCCCTCTCTCTGCTCTGTCCCGGGCCTCGATCTTCAGGTTGAAGGTAGAAACAAACTCCCGGTCCAGCTGACCAGCAACATACACAATCCCGTTGGTGGAGTTGATGCTGAACTGGGTGGTGCTGGTCAGAACAGAGTACACTACTTCCCCATTAGATCCCAGATCTTTGTCCGTGGCTTCCACCTGGATCACATCTGTACCTATGGCGGTGTTCTCAGGTATAACGATTCTGTAGCCTCCTTCCTGTAGAAACTGTGGAGCGTTATCATTAGCGTCTTCAACGTAGACCGTCAGCAGACGCCAGGTGGTTTTCTGAGGCAGGCCGAGGTCGTAGATGGTCAGGTTGAGGAGGTAGCGGTCTCTCTTCTCTCGGTCCATCGGCAGGAAGACACTGATGAGGCCGCTCTCCATGTCAATGGTGAAACAACTGTCAGTGTTTCCATCTGAAATGGAGTACAGGATCTGACCGTTGAAGCCGGTGTCGCCGTCGTAGGCGTTGACCTTGAACACACTGGAGCCGACCTTCAGGTCCTCCCTCACAGCGATGTCTGTGGGGAACGCTTTGTCGAACTGGGGCGTCTGCCGATTGACGGAGAAGAGGTCGATGAAACCTTCTTCTATTTTGGGCTTGGTGCTGGCTTTGGACTTCTTAAGTAACTTCTCAGCTAACTTCTGGGCCACCCTGGTCTCTTTACAGTTGAAACCTCTGGGAGGAGACTTCCCATGAACCACTGAGATGTTCACGAACATAGGGTCGGAAAAGTTCTCGCCATCTGTGGCGGTTATTTTCAGACTAAAGACGCCGTTCTTTGGACTGGCTGTGGCGAGGGAATGTCGCAGTGCAAGGACACCTGAATCTGGGTTGAGATCAAAGTACCCCCATTCGTTCCCTGAAATGATCTTATATTTCACCAGCTCTAACTCGTCGATATCGATCGCTGACATGGTGGTGATCGCCTCGTCCACTGGGAAATCTCTAGAGATCACCCCCTGACACGCCACCTTCTCAAACAGCGGCTGGTTATCATTCACATTCTCCAGGTGGATGGTCACGTTGACCTCGCTCTCTCGTCGGTAAGGTGACCCCCAGTCAGACGCTCGGACGACAAACACGAAGCTCTCGGGTGAGGACTCGAAGTCCAGCTCTTTAGTGGTGCTGATCATCCCAGAGAACTGGTTAATCCTGAAGGGCAGTGGCTGCAGGCTGGAGATGCTGTAGGTGATGTACCCGTTCTCTCCTTCATCCTCGTCCACTGCAGACACCGTCAACACGCTGGTCCCCACCGGGACACTTTCATTCACAAAGAACTCATAGGAGGCCTGAGCAAAGGTTGGCGTGTTGTCGTTGGCGTCCTCGATGGTCACCCGCACTTTAACCTTGAGCTCGCTGTCTATCTCCAACACCTCCAGGTTGAAGACGTCCTGGGTCACCTGGGTGAACCAGCGGGTGGTGGAGATGACGCCCGTCAGCGTGTTCATTTGGAAAAATACGGAATCAGCTGAAGGTGCCAGGATGTACTCTGCGTCGTCAGGCTCCGGGGAGATTTTAACGGCCTCTACTATCGTACCTGGGGGGGAAATCTCATTCAGACTCACTTCATACAGCTCCCGCACAAACTTAGCCTCCCTTGTCTGCTGCTGCCTCACCGTGACGTGGACCACCTTGACAGCAGAGAACTTCTGTGGCGTTCCCCGGTCTTTGGCCTGCAGAGTCAGGTTACAGCCGTAAGGAAAGGTCTCCCAGTTCACTGACTCAGAGGCCTTGATGGAAAACTCGCCCTCCTCAGATCTCTCTACGAAGAATTGCTCCGAGGGGTCTCCGCCCACAATGACCACCGACTCTATCTCTCCGTTTAAACCCTCGTCTAAGTCCTCCACAGTGACCATGGCATACACAGGGTTTTTATCGAGCCACGAGGGGATGTGAGTGACCACATTCATGACGGGGGCGTGCTCGTTCACACGCTCTACATGGACAAAAAGCTTGGCCGTGCTGCTGACACCATTATTCCCGTACAGCTTCATGCCACGGTCTACCGCCAGGATTTCTAGGTCGTAGCGGTTCTGCTCATCGACATTCAGCTTCCCGCTCAGAGACACCACTCCACTGGTGGGATGGACAGCAAACAGCTCCATCTTCTCCTTGAAGAAATAGTAAAACTCCCCATTGGAGCCGATGTCTGCATCAGTGGCGGTAACTTGTGCTATGCTAGTCCTGAGAGGTGTGCTCTCTGCTATGGTGACGGAGTACGTGGTGGGGGAGAACAAAGGTCGGAGGTCATTCATATCCAACACCTGGATGCTGACTTTAGTCCAGGTCTCAAGGAGGGCTTCCCCCTTGACTGAAGCTTTCACTGTTAATACATAATTATCCTGGATCTCTCGGTTCAAGATGGCGGCGTTTCCACCTTTAGTCCTGATGCGTAAGAAGCAGAAATCCCCGAGCACGTACTCCTCCGCCTTGAAGAGCCCCTCATCGTCACCCGACGTGATCCTGTAGCGGATCTCCCAGGAGCGCTGGGCCAGGTGGATCCCCATCTTAACTTTACTGTTGGCGTAGGTGCGTGCCGCTGAGTTCTCATAAACGGTGGCGTGGTAGACGGCGTGAGTGAAGCCAAAGTGAGGTCCATCCTGAGGCGCCCCCGCCATGTTCAGGCTGCAGCAGGGCGGGGGCTTGAGGAGCAGCAGCGGCAACAGCAGGGCCAGGCCGAGGAGAGGGGCTCGCACGCCTGCCCACCGGCCCATATTCACATCCATCCCATCATCACTCGCTCCTGAAACAGAGAAACAGAAATGGAGGGAAAGGTTAGCCACAGGGGGGAGGGGTTTACAGCAACAAAAGGCGAGCCACATATACACGACTTGACCCTTCACCTCCAGGCCTGACGGGCTGGCAATCTCATCGGACCACTGAGATTGATTGGAAGTGGGGGGGGGGGGGGGGTGTATCCACAGTTACCGGGCAACCAAAATGAAGGCTGACATCATCCCTGTGTGGTCTCTGGACACTGACAGTCAATTGCAAGTTTGTGAAAAACCAGCGGCGGTTTGAGGAGGAACAAAATAATTGTACGGCTCGGAGGAGGAGTGTAGCAACACCAAAACAAACAGTGAAGAAAATAACTGCCCGGGACCAAATGATGGGCTGCTGCACCGTGACCCTGTCATAACCCTCCTCCTCAAACACAGGACACTGCAGCCCGAGTCTGAAACCATGTAATATCTGCAAGATCAGATACGGCTGTGAAACTGAGAGGAGAAGAAAAAACACGCGCAGCCACAAATATGTGCCACTCTGGGCTCCTGATCCCGGAACAGCCATGTTGTGGCCGGAGCAGCGCCACGGCGGTCTGCGCTCTGATGAGTCGGCACTTTCCACAAGGGATGGAGAGATGGGGCGGGAAAAGACAGACTGTGTCCGAGCGCACTGATAATAACACACTGCTAAATCCACACACACACACACACACACACACACACACACACACACACACACACACACACACACACACACACACACACACTCCTGCAAGAGTACAAGATTTTTTTTCTTCTGACTGAGAAAAAAATTTTGTCTTCTCTGACCAGAAACAAAGAAACTGAGTTTAAATACACAGAAAATCACTTCAGTCTCCGTCTGACCTTAAACTGTCGTCTCAGTGTCACCTTCAGTGTGTGTGTGTGTGTGCGTGTGTGTGTGTGGGGGGGGGGTTGAGGATGTGTGTGTGTGTGTGTGTGTGCGTGTGTGTGGGGGGGGTTGAGGTCTTTCCTGCTGGAAGTGTCTCAGTCAGCTTTACCGGGTCAGTACTTCTCTCTCTTTGAAGAGCTGCTGTCAGCAGGAGGCTCAGTAATGATTCCTCCACACTGTATTAACCCTTCACTGTCTGCTCTGTACAGACTTACTGAGGGACACACTGGATGTGTGGTGTGTGTGCGGCAGCTACAGAACCTCTTGGTTTTCATTTCAGCGCCATGTTAAAGGGATAGTTGGGGTTATTCAGTCCGTCCAGGATTTGTTTCAGGCTAAAATACCTGATTTCACCGCAGCTTTTCTTGTGTTGTGATGCATGTTGTAATGATTTGAGATGTTTTTAGATCTATTTTTTGAAAAATAGCTAATAAAAATGACAAATAAAAAAGTGAAAAGTAGTGGAGCGTTGTTCAGGTGGCACCAGCAGCTCTACACCTGTGGCTCCAGCAGCTCTACACCTGTGGCTCCAGCAGCTCTACACCTGTGGCTCCAGCAGCTCTACACCTGTGGCTCCAGCAGCTCTACACCTGTGGCTCCAGCAGCTCTACACCTGTGGCTCCTCCACAGTGTTGTAAGACATGCTGAACGTCTTCACACGTCTTTAACAGTGATGTTTGTTGTGAATGTGACACGTTCATGTCACGCGTGTCTGCAGCTTCACAACATGCTTCAACACCACCAACAAGGAAGTGAGTTTGGTGACATCATCAAGGTGTTGATCAGGGACTGGTCTGATTGGTTCAACTTTGATATTTTTTGATCAAATTTGTGGAAAAGTTGTGGTGATTGGACAGAAATGCAAGGAGCACAGAATTCACAGGGATTGGTTGAATTTGTGTTAGTTATTGTGACATCACGACTTTCTGGAGGGAGTGGTTATCTGACGTGGGGTTGTGTCAGGTCATCATGTTCAGTCAGTGTGTTTCTTGCAGTAGATCCAGTTTCCAGGAGCAACAGGAGCACCGGTACACTAGCAGAGTGATGAGCTGCTGTGGGCAAACAACAGCACTTTCCCTTGGCACTACATTTTCTCAACCGCTGAACCACCGTGTTCCTACGCACAAGCACCTACACCGTGCACTGTATCACTCTCCAGCCGCAGGTCAGCTGACAGAATCAGAAAGAGCTGAACTTCACTTTCTTTTAACAGGAAGATAAAGATGAAAATCTTCTACATGAAGCTTCATTTAAACAGATGTTGGATTGTTTCAGTGGGCGTCTTTAAAAGTGTCTAAACCAGGTGTTTTCTGCTGGCCCCGCCCACAGCGGTGATGTCATCACTCTGCTAGCGTACCGGTCCTCCTGCTGCTCTAAACTGAGTCTACTGCAGGAAACACTCTGACTGAACATGACGACTTCACACAACCCCACGTCCAATAACCACAACTATCACTTTAACGGAACGAACACACTGCTGCGTCTCACGCCTCGCAGCTGCGTCACATGATCTGGAGATTCAGTGTCAAACAGCAGAACCAGACTGATGATGTCATAATGACATCATACCAGCAGCATCACATTAAGTGACTCAGTCCACTGTAGTTTCTGTCAGTCTGAATTTGAATCTGACACAGACATGAAAAATATAAAGGTGTTAATCCCTGTAGCAGCTGCATGTGGAGACAGAGACATTTAGAGACGTTTACTGTCAAAAATAAATAAATGAATTAATAATGAAGAGAAATCAGCATTCAGTAAGTGTAAACTCTGAGGAGACAGAGCTGCAGCAGAGTGTTATGGCTCCGTCTCTACAGTCTAACCTGTGAATATTGATGCTACTCATCACCAGCGTGTGACTGGTGCTTTACTTCCTCTATTACATGAGTAATTTCAAACTGTGGAAAACCTGCAGAGCCATAAGAGACGCTCCGTGAACATTTTAAAACCACAGCTGAAACTTGAATTTTCTCATATTTCACGATTCTTACTGGTTTGTTTTTATTTTCATTTACATATTTTATCATCTACCGTCCTTCAATCCGCTTTATTTTATTTGACTATTTCATTTATTTTTTTTTTTATTGTAAAGCACTTTGAGCTCTATAAATACAGTTATTATTATTATTAATATTATTATTATTGTCTTTAATAACCTGTAAATCCACCCAGCAGATATGTGTGTAACAGGGTAGTATGTAACCTAGTTAATTAGTTACTGGTTCGACTCAAGGAGCGAGGGACGGTAAGTACAAATTTATTTACACAACAAAAGAAGAATCTGTTCAAATCCCTTTCAACAATAAAAGAAAATAACAAACCAAAATAAGGTGTCCACTTTTCAGCTTATAGCTGTTCTTAAGTTCAGAGTTCAAAGTAGATAAGTTCTCACAGTTCAAAGTTCACAGTTCCATTAAGTCAGTCCAATGTCTGTTGTGATTCAAGTCCAAGTCTGTCTACCCGGGTAGTGTGTGTGTGTGTGGTACTCTTTCGGTGCTTATCTGGATCCAGGGTTGGAAGGTGAAGACGAAGGGTGGAGTATCTCCCCTCGATCCCTGTTCAATCAATATCAACGCTGTCCAAATCAATACGGATCCAGCAAAAAAACCAATCTGCATAGCAGAATATAAAATCATAAATTCATTTCTGTACAGAATTCTTTTTTTCCTCTCAAATAAGTGCAACCTGTAATTCTGACCACAAGAATGAATAATTGTACTATGAGATATAAATAACTCAAATCATCATTAATGTTAGTTTGCAGTATCACATAAATCATGTTGCACCAATTGTTATCTTCCATCTTATCTATATAATCATGTTCAACCATTTCAAAGTGAAACGTTCACATTAATAATTCAGGAGAATCCCTACAATGTACATAATATAACCCTCAACGGACAATTTTTATCCACCAACCATGAACATGGCGCCCAGAAATGGCGCATAAAAAGTATGGTTGTCATGGGAACAAATACACTCGTAACTAAAACTCAGCTTACCGCTCATTGAAACATCTGATAATAATTATAGTCAATCTCCGATTGGTTTTTGTTCTCTAACTTGGAACTTCACAATTAGCCTTCACTACAACAGAAAGATACATCTTGGCTAGCAACTAGCATGTAGCATTCAACTAAAATCTCACCGGAGTCCTCGGTGGAAAAAAACAACAAAACACGGCAATTCCTCCGTCACAGCCGCCAAGGAACATCGGTCACAACTCAACCACACAATAACACTGATATGCACGAAAATAAAACAACACTCTTCCCATGAAAGGGCAAAACTCAGTATCGGAGCTCAACTATCGCGTCTCCCTCCCTGCATGCAATGCACGCGGCACTACATTTCCTGCACTGTCTAAACAGGAAGCGCCCCCTTGTGGCTGCTTAAGGAAACTACAGTCACAACACAGCTCTTTTAGTGAATGTGCATAGAAATGAAAACAATTTACATAAAACAATAATAAAATACATCTCGTAACCTGTCTGAATTCTTCATGGGGTTACATGTGGATGTAAGTGGACAGAGGACAGCTGTGTGACATCACAGGTTTGATTCCTCTGATAAACCAGACACCGAGACACCGAGACACCGAGACACCGGGACACCGGGACACCGAGACACCGGGACACCGAGACACCAAGACACCAAGACACCGAGACACCGGGACACTGAGACACTGAGACACCAACAAACAGTCAGAGTTAATTTAGTTCCTAATGGTCTTTATTATTGTGTGTGTGTGTGTGTGTGTGTGTCTGTGTGTATGTGTGTGTGTGTGTGTGTGTCTGTGTGTGTGTGTGTGTGGCTCATTAGAAGCAGCAGTCTGTGGCTCCTCTGCTGTTTCTACTGGAGAGTCTGAATTTAGCTGCTGTTATTCTCAGTCGTTACAATCCCACAATCCCCGAGAGGCAGCAGCCAGATCTGGAAGTACTATAAACACACATCTGGGCAAAGTGTTCCCTGCTATGTTTGACATCACACACACACACACACACACACACACACACACACACACACACACACTTGTGGCCATCACAGCTCATATGTAGAGCTGAGCCCTGAGGGCTGGTTGGAGGGCAGTGAGCAGCGGGTTGACGTCAAGCACATGTGTCTGATCCTCGCTCTGCTCTCTCTTCAGATAATAATGTAGAGATCAGTGACAGCAGCGTTCACCAGGACCGTCTACAGAGAGAGGAGCCGTCGGCGGGCTGGCATCACCACGTCACACCCTGCGGCGGCGCTCTGCTCAGGCTCCCGTTTCCTCTAAAGTGTAGCTGTAAACACATTTCTCTGGTTCAGCTTTCTGAAATGTGTGTGCATGTGTGTGTGTGTGTGTTGATAGAGGTGAAAAGCTAAACAGATCGCAGCAGCACAGGGAGAAAACATGTATCTGTGTTTGTGGCGACTGATTTATTCTAAGTTATGCAGCAGAGACGTAAAACACACAACGACAGAATAACATTAGGGTCTGAACAACACACACACACACACAGACACAGACACACGCACGCACGCACACACACACACACACACACACACACACACACACACACACACACACACACACACACACACACACACACACACACACACACACACACAGCAGTGACAACAGGACATGATCTGTTTTTAAATTAGAAACTAGAATCCTCCACTCAGACTCGCTCCAGGTCACTTCCTGTTTATCACAGTCATAAAATATGAACCATTTCTGTGAAGTCTTGACTGATGGCTAAGAAGTGTTTAGTGAGGTCACACTGACCTTGACATTTGACCTTTAGCCACCAAAATCTAATCAGTTCATCTCTGAGTCCAGGTGAATGTTTGTGCCACAGCTGAAGTTCCTTCAGGTGTTACTGAGATATCGTGTCCATGACGATGAGACGGACAGACGAGCTGCTGCTCCGACGCAGAGGAATAATAATATATATACAACACATCATATATTCAGTTCATATATGTTCACTCATGTTTCTGCAGTGGACACACAGCATGAAACCTAATTCACCCAACACACACACACACACACACAGACACACACACACACACACACACACACACACACAGACACACACACACACACACACACACACACACAGACACACAGACACAGACACACACACAGCATGAAACCTAATTCACCCAACACACACACACACACACACAGACACACACACACACACACACACACACACACACACAGACACACACACGACAGAACACACACAGCACAACACACAACACCACACACACACACACACCACACACAGCGCATAAACCTAAATTCACCCAACAACAGACACACACACACCAGACAAACACACGAACACACACAGAAACACAGCCCAACACACACAGAACACACACACACACACACACACACACACACACACACAGCAGAACAATTCACCCAACACACACAGACACCAGACAACAGACCACAACACACCACATCACACACACAGCACACAAGCACACACCACACACCGACACACAGAACACACACACACACAAGACACACAAACACAACACACACAGACACACACACAGGCCACACACAACCACACACACACACACACGGAACACACACACACACACACCACACACACACACACACACCACACACAGACACAAACACACACACACAACACACAAGACACAGACACACACACACACACACACACAGAACACAGAACACAGACACACAGACATCTCTCTCT
>NW_019174732.1:332409-334552 GCF_002260705.1 Seriola dumerili | reverse complement strand
ACACACACACACACACACACACACACACACACACACACACACACACACACACACACACACACACACACACACACACACACACACACACAGCAGAGATAGCGACGCACACTATCACTCTCCACAGAGAAGCTCCACTTACTGTCAGCTCTAAACAGCCTCTCATTAGCTTTTCATTACAGGCTAATTGGGCTTGAATTGTGTGGAAAACAGCCCCCCCCCCCCCACACACACACACACACACAAACACACACAAACACACACACACCTCTGACCCTGCTAATACACAACTATATGTTAGATGCTAACAGACAGAGGCAGGACAGCTGGTGAGGCTGCAGCTTCATCCTGCCACAGCTACCATGCTGACAAAGCAGCACGCACGCACGCACGCACGCACGCACACACACACACACACACACACAGACACACACAGACACACACAGACACACACAGACACACACAGACACACACAGACACACACACAGACACACACAGAGGAGCTGACAAAGGCAACAAAATAATGTAAAGCAGCAAGGTGAGAGCGAGTCAGAGGGAAGAACAGGAACATGGCTGATCTGAAATCCATCAATCATCTGTTTATCACCTGATCCATCTGACCTCTGACCCCGGCTGGAGGGTTATCTTCATGTCTAACCCCTGACCTCCATGACTACACTCAGACTGGTTCCAGTGAATGGCAGGAGGAGGAGGAGAACTACAGCACAGTGGCTCCTGCAATCACAACTGTCGACTCTGGTTAACACATCAACCAGCAGAGGGACCAGAAGAACTCAATTACCCACAATCCATCATTTGTCTTTCTGCTAACATTTTAAAAGATGATATTAAAAAAGCAACAGGCACCTCAGAGTGAGACACCACACACACACACACACACACACACACGTCCTGGTGAAGTTAGCATGCTAACCAGCTAGCCTCGGACCAGTTAGCAGTCCCGTCTTTAGCGTCCAGTCTGTCCTGAAGCAGAGGACCTTCATAACCTCACCATTATCATCATCAGCTTTAAAACCTGTGAGCAGCTAGTACGACAGCTAGCCTCAGACAGCCGCGCAGCGCGGTCTAGCCTTTAGCGACCGAGCGGTTAGCTCACTCTGTGAACCGTTAGCTAGCCCATTAGCTACACCTGCCGTCTGAGAGGAGCAAGAGGAGGTTTCAGACGGAGGAGAGTGTGACGGCAGACTTTTATAGCAGGAGGAAGTCCCTCCTCTACAGAGACGACATCACGTCCATCTGCCAATCAAGACTGGCATAGTGTAAGAGCTTCAGGGGGACAGCACGAGGGGGGGGCGTGTCCTCACCACAGGTCAATTAACCAAACAAAGTAGAAGAATAAAACTCCTCCTTCATTCCTCACTCCACTTTTATTCTGAAGGTCAAAGGTCAAAGTCTGATCCATGGTTTGAACTGAGACATCTGATTCCCAGGTTCCCTGATCAGAGGAAACAGCTGATTCTGCTCCACTAACTGGTCCACACTGAAGATCTGGAGTCTGAGGAGGAGGAGGGGGCTGGACCCCAGTGACCAATCATATGCAGGAATGCTTTTTTCTCCACATCCTTTAGGCCAATAGGAAGGTGCCAGCCAGCTCCTCAGTGTTGGTACAGATACACACACACACACACACACACACAGTATTGGCAGCTTTGTTCTACTCTCATTCGATGTGTCACATCTCTCCTCCTCCCACACACTCACCCTCCAGCTCCCTCAATGATTTACTCGTGAGTTTTCAAAATAAAACTGGGGTGCGGGGTGCGGGGGGGTTGGGGGGGTTGGGAGGGTTGAAGGACTGAGGAGCGGAGGGAAAGTGAAAATGATGAACTAGTTTTATCTCTGGGTTTCTTGTTGCTCAGACAAAGTGTGAGGAGTTTTCTTTCAGCTGAATAATAAAATCATCAGCTCTGACATGAGGTTCAGTGGGGGGGGGGGGCAGGATAATCATATGACACAACATGACATCATGTGATATAAGGAAGTATCACAGTGTCTGTGTGACGGAGGATCTGATCATTAATGACTAAACGGTGAAGTGATTAAGGCTCATAATTAGATTGTCAGTGACTTGTGTTTGTGACATGAAGCAGAGAGCACTGAGCCTCATCCTGCTCAACGGCCCCTT
>NW_019174732.1:319909-327409 GCF_002260705.1 Seriola dumerili | reverse complement strand
TGTGCAGCCTGAGGCTAATTCACATGCTAATGTAGCAGACTAACAAGACATACGCTCAATACTCTACTCTGATTGGTCAGTGGTCAGTTCTTGTTTTGTTACAACATAAACACACCAGTGACACACACACACGTTCCTTCATCACCACGAACACACACCGTCCTGCTGCCATAAACATTCACTACAGCACCAAGTGTGGATTCATCCACCGCTGCAAATAGTTCCTCTGTCTGAGTAACGGCTGATAAAAACCAGCTGTTTGAGAAAATGACTTTTTAAAGATTTGTATCTTAAGTAGAAACCAGTGGGTTCTCACACATCTATAGAATCATTATTCTTATCGTTATCAGCCTGGGCTGATGAAAACTACTGAGGACCACAGTCAAGATACAGGTCCAGGTGCAGGTTGTAGCTAAAGGTGCAGGTAAAGGTGCAGGTCCAGGTTTAAGTAAAGGTGCAGGTGCAGGTCCAGGTAAAGGTACCAAGTTCAAGTCTGACTCTACCTGAATGATCTGGAGTCTGATGACCTCAGGTGTAGGTCGTCTCCCTCTGCAGCTTCCAGATGAACAAACATCTGTATTAAATGATCAGGGAGCAGAACCACACACAGGTTCAGGTCTGGTTCTCAATGTGATCGACGAGTTAATGTTTTTCATCACCAATCGATCAGACAACAACAGACTGTCAATCAGTCTCTGTCCTCGTCTGTGACAGATGGAAATCAACAACAACAAAGTCCAGCTGCTGGTTCCTGTTCTCACTCAAAAATACTGGGTTGTTTTAAGACCCCAGCTGCTGGTTTACAGGACGGTGGGTTGGACCCAACATGGGGTTAAATACAGTGACGCGACTAATATTACAGGTAATATCACAGAGCAGAGAAACATGTTGAGTCTGAGCTGAAGTTGGTGGTGGATTCATTACTCTGTGATTCAATTTGCATCTCTGTGTTATCTAATGCCATGAATAATGTATGGAGGAGTCTGACTGACACACAGCAACAAACAGGAACACACCTACTGCTAATCTGAAAATAGATTTCTCTTTCTCTAACTCACTGTATCTCTCTCTCACACACACACACACACACACACACACACACACACACACACACACACACACACACACACACACACAGTACACTCCAGCCGTGGGAATAGAGAGGCAGCATGAATATGAATGAGTGAGCAGATTAGCATGCTAAGAGCTACCAAGTCCCACAGATTTCTGCCGAGCTAGTGTTGTAGCAGCAGCCAGAGAACAGCCTGCAGACCTGACTTATTTATAGGCCCACACACACACACACACACACACACACATGCTGACAGACACATGTGTCCTGACAAGTGTTTCACAAAACCCTCACCCAGTCCCAGCAGTTCAGGAACTCAGCAGTTTACCGGTCCTGGGGAGGGACAGTCACTGTGACTGACAGCTACACATGTAATAACAAGAGTAAGGAGGAGAAGAAGAAGAAGAAGAAGAGAAACCAAGTGTAATATATTTCAACATGTTATTTGTATCCACTGAAATTAATCTGCATTAGACAAAGGATGAGTCTCCACATCTGGAGACACATCTGTCCCCGATCAGCTGATGACTCCAACACAACATCAGCCCTCGTCTAACTGACCTGAGATCAGTCTGTATCACAGATCTGTTTCTTGTTGAGCTGTCAGTCACTGTGAGCTTCATCTCTGACTGACGTTCACTCATTCACCACAAACAGAGAAGCTTCTCCCTAACGAGCCACCTGGAAATAGCTTAGAGACGGGGGAATGAATGAAAGCAGCGTGGTGCCATCAGATTACAGTTCACACACTATGAGCTCTCCAACAGGACGACTGAGCTACAGAGCAAGAATCAGCTGCAGGAGGACGCTCGACCAGTATCCAGTTTCATCTCATTAGGAGCAGGATCCTTATACACAGACTTTATTTTGTGGCTTTAGTTTGTTTCTAACTGCTGAACATGATCTAATGGAGAACTGGACATTAATCCTCCAGGTGTTCTTCATTGTTTGGCTCCACCGGTTCGTACAGGTGTAGGCCTGAACTAGAATCACCTCCTCCACCCACCAGTCAGGTTACAGGAAATATAATCTCTCTCCTGTTCCTGAGGTACAGGCTGTGTCTCAGTTCAGAGGGTGTGGATCCTTCATGGTCCAACATATCCCAAGATGCACTGCAGTAATGAAAGCAGGGAGCCTGAGGATTACAATGTTTCAGCTCAGTTCAGCAGCTAACAGTTCAACTGTTAAAACCAAGAGACTGAAAAAAGTTACGTGCTGTCAAGGTTGCTAGGCAACAGGAGCCACGCTTTGTGACGCCACCGTAAAGGCGGGAACAGCCGGTGACATGGAGTGAAAAGGGGCCACATCTTTGTAGACTGGATCCTCTGAAGGATGTGGCCCCTGGACTGGGACACAGCTACACAGCGTTGAATCATGTCCAGAAGTGTTTCTACAGAACATGATGATGTCACAGTGAAGTTGACCTTTGACCTTTGACCACCAAATTCAGTTCAGTTCATCAGTTCATCTTTGAGTCCAAGTGAATGTTTGTGACATTCTGACGACCTTCCCTCCAGGTGTTGTAGCTCAGCAGGTTGCTTCATGTTTCAGGGGAATCTCTCAAATGTGGATACAAGAACTAAACTTCATAAATCCTCCTTGGGTTTTACTCCTCTGATTCAAGATGGCCGCCATTTCTAGCAAGGAAACATTCATCCACTATTTTCTCCTATGAAGAATCTATAGGTGTCTAATCAAACATTTTAACAACATAGAAGGTGAATTTAGTACACTGTAAAAATTAAAGTATATTTCAGTATAAATATTATTACAAAAGAAGCTTGATAACAAGCCTAGCGCTAGCAAGTTAGCCTGGCAAGCTAATGTTAACACATGTAAACAAGTAGACTGTCGACTCTCACTCTTACATCATTCATAATAAATTGTTTGTAAATACATTGTGTTTTATGTAGAATTTTCCCATTACATGTTAGAAATTGCACAAATGAAATTCTGAGGAAATTTATATATATACACCAGTGTTTCCTCTAGGATTTTGATTTGATTTTCAGCGTTATATAGTTTACACTCACATCACATCTGATTACAAGTGTGAACATTAAAGTATTATTTTTTACCTAACCATCATCATTTACGAGTCAGTAAAAGGCTTATGATAGGCTACCTGACTAGCGTCTTCATCTGTTGTCTCTCTCTTCTTAGAGAAGTATCTGAACAAGCTCATCTGTTGTGTCTGTTGACGGTCGTTGTTGTTACTGTTGTTGTTGTTACTGTTGTTGTTACTGTTAATGTTGTTACTAAGAGAGAGATTACACATGGGGGCGCCTGCTCAACCCACTGCGCCACTCGGACCCCCTTTAAATTTTAGTAGTCTTTATCATATTAGTTATTGTTATTATCACTCAGTGGTAAGATGGATGACCCTCCCTTTTAAAATGTAACACAGGAAACATATTTTATTCTGTCATTAAAAACACATAAAACGATACCTGATGATTGTAAAATGCTGAACAGCCGGGCTGATTATCAGGTGTTTGCTAATAGACCAGACCCAACATGGCTGAATAACGTCCAGCAGCCAGAGAAGCAAAACACAACTAAGGAGCACAGACAAACAGTTAACTGCAGCAGCAGAATCAGGACCGTGTGGAAGGCTGATGTACAGGAGCAGATGAAATGAAGCTCTGATGGCCCAGGTAGCAGCGAACACAGGTAAAGCGGCTCTGTGTAGATCGTGGATCACTGATCAGGACCTTGTGGAGCTGAATGTACAGGAGCAGATGAAGGAGTGATAGCACAGACTAACCTGTGTTTACTGAGCAAGTTGGATCAGTATGAGGTCAAGAGCTGCAGAGCGACCACTGGCTCTAATGAGTGATTCGGCTCGAAGCGCTACCATCCTCTCATCCATTGGAGACGCTTACTTCACTCGTTTCCATTCGCTCTCCTCTCAAGTGTTTCTCTGCAGCGAAGAGCGGGAACTGGGCTGGAAATTACCCCCCAGATCCCAGAAGTCCCCCACCTGGGAGGTAAGACTACGGTTCCTGAGCCATGAAAACCATGATGGATGAACAGACTCAGGCTGGTTCATTAATATTCATGCCAACACAGAGGGACTAATATGAATTCATGAAGAGCTCCCGTCTACACACTGACGAGGCGCGAGTCAGCTGATGGTGGATCATATGTATCGGAGGTCAGGATTAATGATCCAGCCTGATATCAAAAAGGTTTGATTATTATCTGTAACGAGGAAAGTCAAGTTTATTTATCTAAGAAACGAGCAGGTGACTTCACTGACAACAAGAGACAGGAGTCACTCACTCCTCAGCATTCACAGCTGTGATGTACAGTGAAATGTTTTTAATGTTAAAAAGCTCATAGCAGTTTGTCATCTTGTGCTCAGGTGATAGGTCCAGGACAGGTGTTGAACTCCCTCCTCCTGTCCACGAGGAACAAAACTTAACCTCAGATTGAAAGTGTTGATGCAGCCCAGCTCTTCTGGACTCTGCTGGGACTCTGGACTCTGTCTCGGACTCTGGACTCTGGTCTCTGGACTCTGGACTCTGGTCTCTGCGACCTCTGGACTTCTGGTGCTGGCAAAAATCATGTTTAAATAATATTAATGACATATACTATATATATATATATATATAATATAAACATAAAAGAGATATCATGTCCGTGAAGAATAGGATGTAAGACCAACCTGAAAAGATCTGACTGTCGCCGGCGCAGAGGAATATAAACAAAAGTGTAATACGATGTTAATTTAGTCTTTTTTCTGACAATAGAATTTTATCACTTTTTTTTTTATTTTTTTAAGTATATTTTTTTGGGCTTTTGTTGCTTTATTGGACAGGACAGTAGAGGACAGAGAGAGGGGAATGACAATGCGTGATTCGAACCGGGGCCGACTGCCAGCGAGGACTGTGGCCTCTAACATGCGGGCGCTGCTCAACCACTTGCGCCGACTCCACGCCCCAGGAATTTATCATCTTTTAATTTAGAATATTTTCAGAGCAAAAAAATAATTCATGTTTTTTACCACAATTTACAGAAGACAGACAAGTACAGCGTTTTACAAACCAAAAAATCTTATGAGGCATTTAAGAGCAACAATACATTAGATACGCATATTAAAGCTCCAAAACTAATTAATTGCTAATTTTAAAGTCTTTATATTTTGCCAATATCCTTCCAGCTGCTATATAAAAAGTGTTTGTTAGAGTAAGTGCGAATTCATTGGAAAGTAAAATATAATATAGTTTGAGCACATATTCTGTTCATACAGGAGAGACAAGGGAAGTAAACTGTTTAAAATCTTTACATAAATACTGTAACCACTGACTGACTGTGGTTTGGTTACTCTGAGAGACGTTTAGTAAAAAAGGGATGGAGTGTGTTTGGTGTTGTCTTTGTTCCCATTATTTACACTGTCTCAGTCTGGGAACCATTAAATGAGTGAGGGACCAGTGTGAACAGCAGCGTTTCCTCATTGTTCTCTGCAGCCCAGAGAAGGTGAGCAGCAAGGAAGTGACTGTTGGTGGTTTCACCAGCGGAGCAGGTTCCTGATCTTGTGGGTGTAATGTGGTGGTGTTGTGTTGTGTTGTGCGGCTTGTGGCTGCAGGTCTGGACTCGACAGGCTCATGGAGAGTGGTAGACTCAGTCTGCACACAAAGAGCATGAAACACAAACCTGGAGGATTTTTTTTAACCTGCAGTTAAGTTTGTCCAAATTTCCCGCCTTCAATTATCCTCCAAAGAAAACCTGTGTTGTAATGTGTGTGTGTGTGCCAGCGCATAGAATCTGTGCCAAATAATATATTTTATCATAATGTGTGTCCGCCCCCAGCGCGATGACTCAGAAACTGGAAGCTTTCTCGCTAACATAGCAGCTCTTCAGGTCAGAACAGGAGAGCGTTTTGCTATAAATACCTGGCTGAATTCTGCTTGCTGCTCCACAGGTCTGAAGCCATTCAGCCTTGGCACAGTCCCACTGCGAAAAAATCCCCCGTTTACTGCCGGAGCCAGCATGTTACTGTGATGGCTCTAATTTACACCCAGGAGGGAATCTCGCACGCCTGGGATCTGCCTGAATCAGCACTCTGGCTCCAGCCTGACTCAGTAGATCTGGTTTCTCTCCTGCAGCCCTTCCCGGCCTCGTCGCTCTCCATTCATCTCGCATCCAGTAGTTGTCACGCAGTCCTGTGTCGGCCTCATACATCTTGCCTCACCTTAACACATATGTGCTGCTATGCGCTGCAGGCTTCTTTCTGCACCAAGCAGCCCTGTCACAAATCCACCCACACTCAGGACTAAAATTAGTTCCTGGTATTACCACGTCAGCTCCAGACCTCATTACTGTGGAGGCAGAACTGCAGCTTCTCCTCAGACCTGTGACCACAATCTCACTTTAATACTCATCAATGGAGGTAATGTCTGCTCCTGTCTGTTTCTCTGACACCCAGAGGCCACCAGTCAACATCTGACAGCAGTCAAGTACAGCTGCTGCATTACAGGCAAAACTCATAATATAATATTATTTGACAGGATTACTCTCGAGCCTTTGGAAAAACACCAGCAGTTATTTGAACCTTTTAAACAAAACAGAAAAAAAGATAAGATAAGATGGAACAACCAGTTAGAGAAAAAATAGAATAAAGTAAGAAAAATAACAAATTGACCAAAATAAGAAGGTAAGTGTTACAAAACAGAAATAAAAAGAACAAATTATATCAAAACAAAAAGCATGAGTCTGTAGTATCTCATATGTGTTTTTATTTAAAGAAAGAGATTGAACCTTTCCTTTATTTTCTCATCTGTACTCAGTAAAACAAAACTTTCAGCAGCGCGAAACAAATCACCGATGGTGATGATGGAAATGTTAAACAAATGTAAAGGGTTTGTAGAATAAGATTACATGAATCAGCCCAACTAATGCAACACGTGGCCAAGAGCTCTTCACGTTGTCAACGCAGCTGTGATCACACAGTAAGCAGTAACCAGCAACAACAGTAACAACAGTAAACCAGACAACAGTAAACACACATAAACAGTAACAACAACAACCAGACAGCTAACAACACAACAACAAACATAACCAGTAAACAATCAACAGTAACAGCAACAACAGTAACAGTAACACAACAACAACAGCAGTAACAACAACAACGTCAACAAGTAACGGAGTAACAACAACAACGTAACAACAACAACAGCAGTAACAACAACAGTAACAGCAACAACAGCAGTAACAACAAGCAAGTCAGTAACAAACAGTACAACAGTAACAACAACAACATAACAGTAAACAAAGAACAACAGCAGTAACCAACCAGTAACAAACAACAACAGTAACAACAATAGTAACAACATTACAGTAACACACAACAGTAACAACAACAACAGTAACAACAACAACAGCGTAACAAACATAACACAATAAACAAACATACAGTAACAACA
>NW_019174732.1:311457-319884 GCF_002260705.1 Seriola dumerili | reverse complement strand
ATATATATATATATATATATATGTGACTATGCCAGAAATGGTGGCCATTTTGAATTTTCAAGTAGCTGATGGTGATTTTTGTTGTTACTGATGTTGTTACTGTTATTGTTGTTACTGTTGTTGTTGTTACTGTTGTTACTGTTGTTGTTGTTGTTACTGTTGTTGTTGTTACTGTTGTTGTTGTTACTGTTGTTGTTACTGTTGTTGTTGTTGTTACTGTTGTTGTTACTGTTGTTACTGTTGTTGTTACTGTTGTTGTTGTTGTTACTGTTGTTGTTGTTGTTACTGTTGTTGTTACTGTTGTTGCTGTTACTGTTGTTGTTACTGCTGTTGTTGTTGTTACTGTTGTTGTTACTGCCGTTGTTGTTGTTACTGTTATTGTTACTGCTGTTACTGTTACTGTTACTGTTGTTACTGTTGTTGCTGTTACTGTTATTGTTACTGTTACTGTTGTTGTTGTTGTTACTGTTGTTGCTGTTACTGTTGTTGTTGTTACTGTTACTGCTGTTATTGTTACTGTTGTTGTTACTGTTGTTACTGTTGTTGCTGTTACTGTTACTGTGTGATCACATGCGCGTGACAACGTGAAGAGCTCTTGCCACGTGTTGCATTTAGTTGGGCTGATTCATGTAATCTTATTTCACCCTTTACATTTGTTTAACATTTCCATCATCACAGCATCGGTGATTTGTTCAGCGCTGCTGAAGTTTGTTTACTGAGTACAGATGAGAAAATAAAGAAAGGTTCATTCTCTTTTTTTCTCTTACAAAATAAGAAAAAGCACAAATAAGAGAACCATGAACAAACTACAGACTCATGCTTTTTGTTTTGATATTTGTTCTTTTATTTCTGTTTTTGTACATACCTTCTTATTTATGGTCAATTTGTTATTTTTCTACTTTATTCTATTTTTTCTTCTAACTGGTTGTTCATCTTATCTTATCTTTTTTCTGTTTTGTTTAAAGTTCAATAACTGCTGGTGTTTCCAAAGTCGAGGAGTAATCCTGTCAAATAATATTATATTATGAGTTTTGCTGTAATGCAGCAGCTGTACTTGACTGTGTCAGATGTTGACTGGTGGCCCTGGTGTCAGAGAACAGACAGGAGCAGACATTACGCTCCATGATGAGTATTAAAGTGAGATTGTGGTCACAGGTCTGAGGAGAAGCTGCAGTCTGCCTCCACAGTATGAGGTCTGGAGCCTGAGCGTGGTAATACCAGGACTATTTTAGTCTGAGTGTGGGTGGATTTGTGACAGGGCTGCTTGGTGCAGAAGAGAAGCCTGCAGCCATAGCAGCCACAATGTGTTAAGGTGAGACAAGATGTATGAGGCCCGACCAGGACTGCGTGACAACTGACTGGATGCGAGATGAATGGAGCGAGCGAGAGGCCGGGAGGGCTGCAGGAGAGAACCAGATCCTACTGAGTCAGGCTGGAGCCCAGAGTCTGATTCAGAGCAGATCCCAGGGTGCGAGATCCTCCTGGGTGTAAATTAGAGCCATCACAGTAACTGCTGGCTCGGCAGTAACGGGGGATTTTCCCAGTGGGACTGTGCCAAGGCTGAAGGCTTCAGACCTGTGGAGCAGCAGCAGAATCAGCCAGGTATTTATAGCAAAACGCTGCTCCTGTTCTGACCTGAAGGAGCTGCTATCGTTAGGAGAAAGCTCCAGTTTCTGAGTCATCGCCTGGGGGCGGACACACATTATGATAAAATATATATTTGCACAGATTCTTATGCGCTGGCACACACACACATTTACACACAGCTGTTTTCTTTGAGGATAATTGAGCGGGAACATCTGGACAGGAACTTAACTGCAGGTAAAAAAAATCCTCCAGGTTGTGTTTCATGCTCTTTGTGTGCAGACTGAGTCTCCACCTCCATGAGCCTGTCGAGTCCAGACCTGAGCCACAGCCGCACAACACAACACAACACGACACCACATTACACCACAGATCAGGAACCTGCTCGCTGGTGAAACCACCACAGTCACTTCCTGCTGCTCACCTTCTCTGGGCTGCAGGAGAACATGAGGAACGCTGCTGTTCACACTGTCCCTCCCTCATTTAATGGTCCAGACTGAGACAGTGTAATAATGGGAACAAAGACAACACCAACACACTCCATCCCTTTTTTACTAAACGTCTCTCAGAGTAACAAACCACAGTCAGTCAGTGGTTACAGTATTTATGTAAAGATTTAAACAGTTTACTTCCCTTGTCCTCTCCTGTATGAAAGAATATGTGCTCAAACTATATTATATTTTACTTTCAATGAATTCCACTTACTAACAAAAACTTCTTATAGCAGCTGGAAGGATATTGGCAAAATATAAAGATTTAAAATTACAATTAATTAGTATTTGGAGGCTTTTAATATGGTATCTAATTATTGTTGCTCTTAAAATGCCTCATAAGATTTTTTGGTTTGTAAACTGTGACTTGTCTGTCTTCTGTAAATTGTGGTAAAAACATGATTATTTTTTGCTCTGAAAATATTCTAATTAAAAGTGATAAATTCTGGGGCGTGGAGTGGCGCAGTGGGTTGAGCAGGCGCCCCATGTGTAGAGGCCACAGTCCTCGCTGCAGTCGGCCCCGGTTCGAATCCACGCATGTCATTCCCCCTCTCTCTGTCTCTCTACTGTCCTGTCCAATAAAGGCACAAAAGCCCAAAAAAATATACTTAAAAAAAAAAAAAAAAAAAAGTGATAAATTCTATTGTCCAGAAAAAAGACTAAATTTAACTCGTATTACACTTTTGTTTATATTCCTCTGCGCCGGCGACAGTCAGATCTTTTTCAGGTTGTCTTTACATCCCATTCTCACGGACATGATATCTCTTTTATGTTTATATATATATATATATATATATATATATGTATTATATTATTTACATGATTTTTGCACCAGCAAGTCCAGAGTCCAGAGTCCAGAGACCAGAGTCCAGAGTCCAGAGACCAGAGTCCAGAGTCCAGAGAGCAGAGTCCAGAGTCCAGCAGAGTCCAGAAGAGCTGAGGCTGCATCACACTTTCAATCTGAGGTTAATGTTTTGTTCCTCGTGGACAGGAGGAGGAGTCTCAACACCTGTCCTGGACCTATCACCTGAGCACAGATGTGACAAACTGCTATGAGCTTTTTAACATTAAAAACATCACTGTACATCACAGCTGTGAATGCTGAGGAGTGAGTGACTCCTGTCTCTTGTTGTCAGTGAATCACCTGCTCCGTTTCTTAGATAAATAAAACTTGACTTTCCTCGTTACAGATATAATCAAACCTTTGATATCAGCTGATCATTAATCCTGCTCCGTATCATATGATCCACCATCAGCTGACTCGTCGCCTCGTCAGTGTGTAGAGGGAGCTCTTCATGAATCATATAGTCCCTCTGTGTGGATGAATATTAATGAACCACGCTGAGTCTGTTCATCCATCATGGTTTCATGGCTCAGGACCGTAGTCTTCCTCCAGGGGGGGGACTCTGGGATCTGGGGGGTAATTTCCAGCCCAGTTCCCGCTCTCGCTGCAGAGAAGCACTTGAGAGGAGAGTGAATGGAAACGAGTGAAGAGCGTCTCCATGGATGAGAGGATGTTAGCGCTTCGAGCCGAATCACTCATTAGAGCCAGTGTCGCTCTGCAGCTCTGACCTCATACTGATCCACTGCTGCAGTAAACACAGGGTTAGTCTGTGCTCATCACTCCTTCATCTGCTCCTGTACATCAGCTCCACAAGGTCTGATCAGTGATCCACTGATCTACACAGAGCCGTTTACCTGTGTTCGTCTACCTGTGGTCCATCAGAGCTTCATTCATCTGCTCCTGTACATCAGCTCCACACGGTCTGATCTGCTGCTGCAGTAACTGTTTGTCTGTGCTCCTTGTTGTGTTTGCTCTCCGGCTGCTGGACGTTATTCAGCCATGTTGGGTCTGTCTATTAGCAAACACCTGATAATCAGCCCGGCTGTTCAGCATTTTACAATCATCAGTATCGTTATGTGTTTTTAATGACAGAATAAAATATGTTCCTGTGTTACATTTTAAAAGGGGAGGGGTCATCATCTTACATGGTGATAATAACAATAATAAATGATAAAACTACTAAATTAAAGGGGCGTCGAGTGGCGCAGTGGGTTGAGCAGGCGCCCCATGTGTAGTCCTCGCTGCAGCAGGCCCCGGTTCGAATCCTGCATCGGACGGCCCTTTACTGCGTGTCATTCCCCCTCTCTGCCTCCCCATTTCCTGTCTCTCTCCTGTCCTGTCCAATAAAGGCACAAAAGCCCAAAAAATATACTTAAAAAAAACTATTAAATTAAAGAGCATCTTCAGGTCACCAGGTGAATCAGGTCACAGGTGAGAACAGCAACGAAATCAACCAGTTCACTCCAGTCAGGCTCTTTACAGTCTGTGATTACACCTGATAATAACACTCAGTGATCAGTTAATTAGGAACATTTAACTGATGCAGTCTGATACAGTCCTGCAGTAAATCCTCCTCCATGAAGGTTTTAATCTTCAGTTTATATTAAAACAGTTTCAGACAGATGTTGATCATTGTGGAGCTGTGTTACATTATACAGCTGTTTCTGTTATTTAGCCCACTTCACTGATACAACTGGGCTGGACAACACAACAGAAACACCTGGACGCCACAGTCAGTGTCCGTATACAGCAGTAGTTCTGTGTTGAGATGTCAGTTATCAATCTCCTTGATTACCGATGATCAGTATCGGCCCATCACATCAGTGGAGCCCTGCTCTCTATTCACCTTGTCTGAACTCGACTACAACACTACGGTGTCCTGTGATGTTTTACACCCTTCTTTAAAACAGAGACGTTTCTCTGGTCATCGACTCTTCTTATAGATACAACATGTGACCTGAACCAGTGACTGCTGGAGTGAAGGGAATCTGTCCTCTATACAAAGGATGACTGAGCATATAGAAACAACAAACATATCTGCTCCATCACATGGTGTATGTACACATCCAGCTGTTGAAGCAGCTCTGTGACCTGCAGGCTGAACCAGAACACACACACATTTTAATCTGTGTGAGCTGAACTCTGAGCTGTACTGAAGTGAACACCAGCACAACCCTGGAGTCTGGTATAACCACAGCACACACCCCCACCCCCCCTCTCTGCTAGAGTGAGCTCAGGGTTCAGGTCTAAAACTCATTAGTTCTGGCACCTTATAATCCGTTACAAACAAACAGGCAAACATCCAAGATTAATGGCGGCTCAGTGGCTGAGAAAAAGAGCGGCAAAGATTTAGAGCTACAGCACAGCTTCACACTCACATGCACTTTCCCAGAGGACACACACACACACACACACACACACCTCTGTATGGGAGGGACTAACAAACTGCCCATTATTTTTCCCCTGTCTCTATCAGTCGTTCAGTTTGTCCATCAGTCTTTTGTCGTTTCTTTCCACCTTCACTTCTGTCTACAGCTATAAATGGAGCTCTGGGTGGGAGGGGGAGGGAGAGGGGGGTGTTGCCATGGCAGCAAATGCCATGGACTCTTTTGGCCAGTGCCCACTGCCTTGCATTCCTCCATCCAAACACTAACACCACCCTCCTGCCAACTGCAATAACAGTCAGTAACAAACTTAACGGTTCAGGGATGACATCATCAGTCCACATCCTCTTCACGGGTCAGAGGCGGGCTGGACACTGAGAGAGAGAGAGTGTGTGTGTGTGTGTGTGTGTGTGTGAGACCTGCAGAGTCTGAGTCCAGAATCAGTTCAGATTCAGGATGAGGATCATGTTTCACTGCAGCTGCAGGTTTAGAACAAAACTTCTGAGTCCAGACATGAAGAAGATCACGTCAAGATTATTTTACATTGTGCAATAAATCCTGACTTCACTGATTATTATCATAATGATTATTATTATTGATTATAATGATTATTTTTCTTTTCGTTTTCACTATAATATAAAAATGATGGGGATGTGCACCACAAAGCTTCAATGGTGGTCGTGATTTGGATATTACACTTGGCAACGTTCACACTTTGATAACATGTGATTAATTGTTCAGACCTAAATACAAGACGATAATTTAATGTCTCTTGTTCTTCTCTTGTTGTAATTTGACTGTAATGAAGAGATACAGTCGTCTAACAGCAGCTTTAAATCGAGGAGGAATAAAGAAAGAGAAGAAGAGAAGAGAAGAAGACAAGAAGAAGAAGAAGGGAAGAAGAGTAATAAAAATTCTCTCAGCAGCTCAGATGTTCACCAGGTGGATCCACGACCTCAGGTCTGAGCAGAGACATGGAGCTGTCCTGTCTGTCTGAGCTGCTCCACCGTCACCATCCAGGCAGTGTCTGACTCCGCCCCCAACTCCTAGCTAATCCAAATACGGTCAAAGAGGAGGGGCTTGGGTGGAGCTGAGACTTCAGTGCTCACCCACCTGTCACTCAAAGAGGCCACGCCCTCAATCCTCCATAACTTTAGTCCTTAATAAAACATAAACAGGTGAGTTATATAAACAGGTGTCATGAAGGAGGAAATTATCTCTAGAGACCAAAACAGTTTCTGTACCAGGCTGTAAACATGTTTATTTCTGCTGTAAAGTTGGACATTTTAACATGGGAGTCTATGGGGACTGACTCACTGTTGGAGCCAGACTCTAGTGGTCGTTAGAGGAACTGCAGCTTCTGGGTCTTCACTGTTGATTTTCATTAATCCAGTGGCATCTGAAGCTCCTCTAGCAGCTGTTTTCACACTGAAATAGAGCAGGTCGTCACCCAGAGGATTCACACTGAGTGGGTGTGTTGACGCTCCACACAGGCTCCGCCCCTCACCAAACCAAACAGAGTGCCTCAGAGTCTCTCAGTCTCCTGCAGGTTGCTCCAGACAGTTCACATGAAATGAGCTCCAGTGTCTGAAACACCGACAATGAACACGAACAAGAGGAAAGTGACGGGAGACGGGGCGCCGTGTGAACGTGGTCAGCAGAGACACAGATGTGTCCCGGCCGGTCCAGGCCGAGGATCCTGACCGCAGGCCTCTGAGGAGGAGGTGACCTGTGGTGCACAGACAGCACTGAGGGATTGTGAGGAAGTGAGGCTCTGCTGTGGTTAGTATGCACGGCCACACTCCTGACTGTGGCACGGCAGCAGAGTGTTGATTCAGATCAAAGCTCGCTGCTGAGCTCAATTCACTCACTTATTCACAACTGCAGAGGCTGCATCCTAATGTCCTCTGTGTCCTGGTCTGAGCTGAGGATGAACACGTCCCCAGTCTGAGTCCAAGCTCTCAGAGTGAGAGAAGAGCTGCTGCTGTTTGGACTGAGTCACGTTCAGCTGCTCGCACCAAGCTCACCATCATCACTTCATTTATTTATTCATTTATTCATCTATTTATTTATTTGTTTCATTTTTCCCAGAATGTCTTTGTTGCTGACGTGGGACTCATTAGGTCTGAGGACAGAGGTCTGAGGACAGAGGTCTGAGGACAGAGGACAGAGGTCTGAGGACAGAGGTTTGAGGACAGAGGTCTGAGGACTGAGGAAAGAGGTCAGAGGACAGAGGTCTGAGGACAGAGGTTTGAGGACAGAGGTCTGAGGACTGAGAAAAGAGGTCAGAGGACAGAGGTCTGAGGAGTGAGGACAGAGGTCTGAGGACAGAGGTCTGAGGACAGAGGACTGAGGAGTGAGGACAGAGGTCTGAGGACTGAGGTCTGAGGACAGAGGTCTGAGGAGTGAGGACAGAGGTCTGAGGACTGAGGTCTGAGGACTGAGGTCTGAGGACAGAGGTCTGAGGAGTGAGGACAGAGGTCAGAGGACAGAGGTCTGAGGACAGAGGTCTGAGGACAGAGGACTGAGGTCTGAGGACAGAGGTCTGAGGACAGAGGTCTGAGGAGAGAGGACTGAGGAAAGAGGTCAGAGGACAGAGGTCTGAGGAGAGAGGACTGAGGACTGAGGAAAGAGGACAGAGGACTGAGGAAAGAGGACTGAGGACTGAGGAAANCTGAGGACAGAGGTCTGAGGACAGAGGACTGAGGTCTGAGGACAGAGGTCTGAGGACAGAGGTCTGAGGAGAGAGGACTGAGGACTGAGGTCTGAGGACAGAGGTCTGAGGACAGAGGTCTGAGGACTGAGGAAAGAGGTCAGAGGACAGAGGTCTGAGGAGAGAGGACTGAGGACTGAGGAAAGAGGACAGAGGTCTGAGGACAGAGGACTGAGGACAGAGGTCTGAGGACAGAGGACTGAGGAAAGAGGACTGAGGAAAGAGGACTGAGGACAGAGGTCTGAGGACTGAGGACAGAGGACTGAGGACAGAGGACCAGGTCAAACTGTTTGTATTCTCACCACAAACCAAACACACAGAAGAACTTTAAGATCAGGAGCAGAGTGGTTTGTCTCAGGGGGAGAGCAGCAGACAGCTACTGACACACACACACACACACACACACACACA
>NW_019174732.1:274360-308738 GCF_002260705.1 Seriola dumerili | reverse complement strand
CCTCCCCCTCCCCCCCCCCCCCCCCTCCCCCCCCCCCCCGCTGGGAGCCTCTCCATTGCTAAGTGGCTGTTTTAACATCCAGGACAAGCTGGAGAGGCAAGACGCAGCGTGTCAATATTCATGCAGCGGAGAGCGAGCTGACATTTACAACGTGACGAAACAGAGAAGCAGAGTCAAAAAACACACACACACACACACACACACACACACAAATCTCTTTGGATACAGCCTCACATCTGAGGTGCAGGGAGGTCAGAGGTCACGGCTCCTGCTTATCACACAGCCCCGGCCTCCTCTGGCTCGGCCTGATGGAAGGATCAGCCTGTGGACAGAGCGAGGACCCTCCGCCGACAGTCTGAGGCCAATTCTTCACGTTTCTTAAACGTCTCATTTCCATGCTCTGCTCCCTCTGCAGCTTCATCTGTCACCATCAGCCTGCTGGTCCTCCTCCTGTTAGACCTCATCCTACCCCCTCCTACAGTCAGCACGACTCACACTCACAGAGGGAGGAGAGTCCACAGGAGAGAGAGGGAGTGGAGGAGGGAGATAGAGGGGAGGCAGAGGGAGATAGGGAGGACATAAGCAGGTTTCCTCCTGCCTATCTAAAGCTCAAGTGTTTATTCTGACGCCTCCACAGCTGAGAGGGAAGCAGCTCTGAGCGGAGGCAGCACAGTCAGAGAGACGTGATGGAGTCAGGACTGAACCAGGACGAGTGTCTGTCAGTCTTCTTCTTTGGTTATTGCTCTTTGATCAGACAGAACACAGCTGATTCTGTCTGAACCAGGAAACACTGACATATGAAGGACTCACATATTCAGTCTGCATCCGACCTGATGATGACTCCAGTGATTCAGTTATCAAAACAGTTACAATTACTTATTTCCACTAATCTATTTCACTCTAACTGACATGACTTAGGTTAAAGCTCCTCCAGTGTAAAGGTCTGTGTCCATGTGTAGTGTGATTATAGATCAGCTCTAGCTTCTATATTAATACTGTGAAAGTATCAAAGCCTCAGTCCACAGAGAAATGCACACAGCCTGTATTCAGAAACTGAGCCTTAAAACCAGCCGTCAGGACTTCTGGAACTTTGTGATGTCACAACAAAGCAGTCACCAAGCCCCGCCCACCTGGACCCACCATCCAAACCTTGCAGGATTTGGTGGTTTACCTGAAATCTGCTTTATTTTTATTGGATCACTCAGAAAACAGTCAGCCAATCAGAAGAGAGGCTCAGAGGCTCCTCTGAAGGAATCCAAACTCAAAACAGACTAAAGAATAAATAATAGAAAACCCAACAACTGGTAAATATCTCCTCCACTGTAGTTTCTCTGTCAGTGTGAATCTGACAGACGTGAAAATATAAATGTATTTCAACAGACAATTAGAGACGTTTACTGTCAAAAATAAATAAATGAATTAATAATGAAGAGAAATCAACGTTCAGTAACTGTAACACATACTGTTATCATCGGTGCATGGTTTAGCCACGCCTCCAGGTCAGTCACATGATCCCTTAAACATGTAATAAGTAAAAAGAGCCGATACAGTAAACCAGGTCACCTGTCGTCACCTCAGTGTTACTATGGTAACAGTGGCACATGTCCCTGTCTGCAGCAGCAGGTCTGTGTCTGGATGAAGTTCACTGTTAGCAAACAAGCTACACTTCAGATCAGTGCTGCATAACAGAGATGTTTGTATTGTAGTGAGCCCCCCCCACCCCCCCCACCTGAGACTCTGTTAGACTCAGCAGCCTCAGTCTTCATGTTATCCAGACCTGACAGTTTAAATCTACAAATCCAATCTGCAGAGCAGAGCGTCCTCCAGAGACGGTGGAGGAGGAGGTGGAGGAGGAGTTCAGTGACACTCTACCTATTACCCACTCGTGTTCCTCACTCAGCTGCTGAACCAACGTTTGTCCACAACAATCTCTGCTAAGAAATTACCAATTTATCCAATTTACCAAGTCCCACTGTCGCCCCCAATATCGTCTTCTCCTCGTGCTGAATGTGCCCCCCCCCCCCAAACCTCTTTTGGCCTTGTGAACACAATATCTCGAGAACTCCTCAAGAAAATCTCTTCAAATTTAACACAAACATTCATTCGGACTCAAGGATGAACTTGGTGGTCAAAGGTCAAAGGTCAAGGTCAGAATGACCTTACAAAACCCTTTTTAGTCTTAACTAACGACTTCACAGATGTTTTCTATGACTCTGATGAACAGGATGTGACCTGGAGCTAGTCTGAGCGAAGGAGGTGAGTCTAGTTTGATGAAGATAAAACGTCTCATTGTTGAGCATTGTTAGCATTAGCATTGTTAGCACCCCGACCTACAGATCAGATTCTCCAGATGTAGGAACAAAAATCACATCATCCTTTTTAAATTTCTTTTTATATAAAAATAAATGACTTTCACACTGAAATCACAACGTGATTCTTTTTCATATTGTGCTGCTCTAATTTAAATAATCTAAATAATCCATCTGTAAATGGATCTGGAATGAGACGTTCAAGTGTCCTCTACTCTAACACACACACTCAGCTCTGACTACTGTGTGGTACCAACATGCTGCAGCCATGTAGCTGCTGCTCTCATTACTTCTACATGTTGGCACGACTGGAATAAAAAAAAGATCACTGTTTGTTTCTAATGGCTCCATGTGTTTTATATTGTACTGTGACCTACTTGTTAACCTCCATGCCTGTTTCAATCTAAACGACCTGTAGATGACAAGAGACTCTGACACGTCTTTGTTTCCATCATGTCGTCCATCATCATCCGTCTGTGTGCTGACACAGCTGATTTCAAATATCTTTGGTTTCATAAACAACTAGAGTCAAACTGTTCAGAGAAACTGAGGCTTCATCCACACTAACCTAACCTGAGAACACATACATACCTGAGCAATACTAGACTGAGCATGTGCGAGCCGGTGTAAACAGGAAGTAGAATGTCTCCTCTGTCTCCTCCTCACAGAGAATGTAAGTGAACAACAGCTACAAAGACAACAAAGTCAGTAACACAGTCATTCATCATCATGTTGTTTTAACCACTGGTAGTCCAGGCTGATGAGAGCCAATCAGGAGAGACCATGGCTGTGACCTCATCGTTTACAAAGGTCTCACTTTCTGTCCATCCAGATACAACACAACCCCAGAGTTTTCAAAGTAAAACACAACCCCAGAGTTTTCAAAATAAAACACAACCCCAGAGGTGTTATGCAAAAAATAAAACACAACCCAGAGTTTTCAAATAAAACACAACCCCAGAGTTTTCAAAATAAAACACAACCCCAGAGTTTTCAGAAAAAAACACATACCCCAGAGTTTTCAGAATAAAAACACAAGACTCGAATGAAGTTAGACTAGAAAGTGTGCGGTTGGATGAGACTCAGAGTGGGGGGGGCGGGGCGGGGGGCAGTGAAATGTTAATGAGGGCAGTGGGATGTGAACAAACAGCTTCCATCCTGATGAATCCATTCAGACAAAGAGGGGGGGGGGGCAGAGAGAAAGAAAGAAAGAGGGAGAGAGAGAGACAGACAGAGAGAGAGAGAGAGACACAGTGGGAGAGACAGAGAGAGACAGACAGGGAGAGAGAGAGACAGAAAGAGAGAGACAGAAAGAGAGAGAGAGAGACAGAAAGAGAGAGAGACAGAAAGAGAGAGACAGAAAGAGAGAGAGAGAGACAGAAAGAGAGAGAGAGAGACAGAGACAGAGATCTTCAGGGTCAAACACTCACATTTAAATATAAATGGACACAGATGACCCAGCAGAGCAGTGTGTGTGTGTGTGTGTGTGTGTGTGTGTGTGTGTGTGTGTGTGTGTGTGTGTGTCATTCATCCCCAGGTTCCATCACACAGGACTTTCCTGTTCTCAGCCAAAGATACATGACAACTACAGGAACTCCCATAATGCACCAGTGGAGATGTCCAGTGAGGGACCACGTGGTTAACGGTCACCCCTGCCTCGTGGTGAACATGTTGATGTCTGACTATCTGCCACATATCCAGGAACCAGAGTCAGAGACAGGAGGTCAGGGTGAACTCACAGGTCAACTTCTCTCCATCAGAACTGTAACAGTAAGAATCCTGCTGTAAGTGACAGGAGCCGATAACGACGGGATACAAATATTGATCAGTTTGACTGCGTTATATAAATTCCTATAAAACGTATCTGGCGGAGGTGAAGTCAGACGTTATGATGTGATTGAGACTGATCACCTGTGGATGATGATCACCTCTGACGGGGAGAGCTGGATCTCTGTTCAGACACGAGGTTTAATCGTTCCTCCTGAAGAGAGATAAGAGGAGGGGCTGACCCGAACCAGCCGAGCTCAGGATCCGTTACATCCTGTCAGGGTTCAGCTGCTGTTTAGAATTCACCCGTTTAAGCTGCCGCTCCTCTTCCTCTGCATTCACAGATAACAAAGACTGCTGGTCTTTACAGGGTGATACCTCCACGTTCACTCGTCTTTCACAAACACACACAGACGATAAGGTCCTCTCTGTGTGAACGATGTGAAGCCGCAGAGACTGAAATGTCACTCGCTCGGAGACACCGTCCGTCTCACTGAAGCTGTTTTCATCCTCGTTTCCTTCTCTAACAGCGGCTCTTATCTGTTCTCCCCACAGACATTCAGACTCCCCACCACTGAGAGGAGAGGGAGAATAAAGAGACTCTGCGTTGTCCTGGTCAGAGGTCAGGGCCACGGCTGATAAGCTGTCTTTGTCCTCTGAAGGACACTCGAGCAGAGAGGGAACTTGACCCCGTCTCCTCATAGATCGGATCACTGCAGCTCCATCATGAACAGCACAGGGGCCTTTAATTAGAGCTGAACACAGCTAACAAGACAACGCTTCAGATTCCATCACAGCTGAGCCGGAGGTCTGTGTTTACAGCTGAGGCTGACAGACACTTTATTATGAAAGGGTTCATCCACACATCCTGTCTGCAAGCAGACAACGACACTGTCACTGAGGCTTCGTCCACACTGAGACGATCTCCGTCCAGACCAACAAATCTGACAACACACATCACATGACCATAACCTACACTGAGCATGTGCGAGCCGGTGTAAACAGGAAGTAGATTGTCTCCTCTGCAGTTGTAGCATTAAAACAGAGAATGTAAGTGAACAGCTGCAAAGACAACAAGGTCAGTAACACAGTCATTCATCATCATGTTGTTTTCACCACTGGTAGTCCAGGCTGATGAGAGCCAATCAGGAGAGACCGTGGCTGTGACCTCATCGTTTACAAAGGTCTCACTTTCTGTCCATCCAGATACAACACAACCCCAGAGTTTTCAAAGTAAAACACAACCCCAGAGTTTTCAAAGTAAAACACAACCCCAGAGTTTTCAAAGTAAATCATAATCCCAGAGTCACCAGTTATAAATGGTAGTAACTCATTAGTCAGGTTAATGAGACTTGACTTGATCTTGCCAAATAGTGATCCTGCATCAACGTATGAAAACTGTTATAACCTGTTTATAATTATTTATTTATGATTTATAAAGTGTTAATAACTGAATCAATAACTCATTATGAAACATTTATAAATCCTTTGTGAAGTGGAACCACATTATATATAAAATCCTCTGATCTGTTTGTTCTGAACTCATCTTCTATCTTTACAGCTACAGGACACGTTATCATACAGACAGGATCATCCAGCCGAATGAGAGGAAAGGATAACACATCTATAGTCAGTGAGCTTCACTGGCTGAAGGAAGTAACAGACATGCAACTGTTCTCTTCATCATGAGCTGTGAATTCAACCAAACTGTAATGAAACTGTCTCATTTTACTATCAGAGGCAATTAAGCGTCCCTTCTCTTATGTAGCTGTAAATTACACTGTCGACCAATTACTGTGTTTTCACACAGGTCTGAAGGATTGGCCCTGATCCAGACAGCACATGGAAACAGGTCAGTGTGAGTGTGTGTGTGTGTGTGTGTTGTCCTGAGGCCACCAATAGCCAAGTCAAGAACACAGTGGAGGATGTACAGAATCCAACAATAGGTAATTACTGTTATCAGAGCTCAGCCACGCTGAAGTCACATCTCCAGTCCCTGGAGCCTGGTTAGCTGCACTCAGGTCTCTCTCTTTCACACACACACACACTCCCTGTAGTAATCCATCACACCTGTGGGGCTGTAGTACGGCAGCAGAGCTCATGCTGCTCGAGTCTGCAGAGATGAGGAGGAGGAGGTGCAGTGATGTGAAGCAGCTGAAAACTGAGACAGTAGCAGCTTTTAATATCAACCACACACCCACCCACACACACACCCACACACACCAACCCACACCCACACACACACCCACGGTCCTTGGAGTCAACCAACACCCTCCTGGTCACAGGCCTGTCTGATCTGTGGGCAGCTCCTGTCCCACATGATCACGTCCACAGTGAGGAGGAAAGGACATCACAGCCTTCAGGCCACACAGACACACAGGCTGGTTGCAGGGCAACACACATTTATGACTCAGTTCTCCCAAAAGCTCCAAATAACCAGATTCATCAGGAAAATAAAAGGCTGCAGTAAAGCAGAGTAAAGCTGCAGCAGGTCAGACTGAACACGACACCAACAGATCAGACTCACTGTCAGGTAAATGCTAGATGTGAAATCTATTATAGAAATACAACAGTGAAATCATTGTCACAGTATCAATACAGATCATTTCTGATACTGATACATACGATCATCAGTCAGCTGACATTATGACATCATCAGTCACAGCCACACGTCTGTGAACATGAACTGGTCTGAACCTGCTGCAGTTACACTCAGTGGCTAAATAAACACAATCAGCATGTGAACACAACTTCCCAGCATGCATTGTTAGAGAGAGAAAACCTTCCAGAGAGTAATTACACTGTAAGAAAACACACATGACACAAACAACCTAAACAAGCTAACATTAGCCTCAACAAGCTAACATTAACTTGGTACCAAAGTATCGGTTCTCCTGACGTCCTCAGTCCTGACATCTAACAGATGTTTGTATGAACTCAGTGTCTCCAGCTGTGGCAGTAGCTGGAAGTTCTCTGAATGAAGAACTGACTCACAAACACATAAACAAATAAAAACTGACTGTAAAGTTCAGTCTGTCGGTTTTTCATCTTCACAGCTCACGACTTTAAAATGTGCAACAGAGCCAGAATTCACAGTATAACCAACATATTATTATATCAAATATTAAATCACTTCTTTTGGCTAATTACACTGTAAACCTCGTTAAACCACCGAGAGATTTGATAGAAAATATTGAATTATGATTTCAACTGGGCTTGAAGCACATACATCCATGTGACACACACACACACAAACACACGCACACGCTCACACACGTACTACCTTTTCTCTCCACAGGTCGACCTGTTGTTGAGTTCATCACTGAAGGTTTTATTGTATTTCATTATCTCACCTGCTCCAGCAGCAAACCAGGAACAAGGAGCCGCTATAAAATATCAAATGTAGAAATACGACAGAGAGACGAACAAAATCGAAACACAATCAGAAACAGAACAGAGTCGAATCACTGGAGAACAATAAGCTGAGTTCAGACTCACACACACAGAGATGATTATAAAAGACCCAAATAAGAAGAATGAGGACAGGGGGGCTTCAACACACTGAGGGAGGGGGGCTGAGTACTGACAGAGGAGGAAGAGGAGGAAGAGGAGGGTTGGTGGATGACATAACACTGATGGGCCACTGGATAATCATGGCCGTCGGACGTCAAGCAAAAACCTTTTTACTCCCATTACTGCAACTGCAAAGATGGGTGTGTGTGTGTTCTTTCTTTACTTGCACTGATGCCTGTTTGTCATCATTTGGTATGTGCTCATCTGCACCAACAGACAGAGTGAAGTGAGCATTCAAAATATCTGCTCCCATTACACACACACACACACACACACACACACACACACGTGAAGAACCAGAAGCTGCAGTTCCTCTAACGACCACTAGAGTCTGGCTCCAACAGTGAGTCAGTCCCCATAGACTCCCATGTTAAAATGTCCAACTTTACAGCAGAAATAAACATGTTTACAGCCTGGTACAAAAACTGTTTTGGTCTCTAGAGATAATTTTCATGACACCTGTTTATATAACTCACCTGTTTACATTTTATTAAGGACTACAGTTATGGGGGATTGAGGGCGTGGCCTCTTGGAGTGACATGTGGGTGCAGTCACAGTTAGCCTGTCTGTTAGTCTGAGCTCCTGTTTTTACAGCTGAGTCAGACTCTACTATTATTTCATGTACATATTAGCACTAAATAGCAGGTATCAGTGTCTGTGCTCACCATACCTGGCTTGTTAGCTTGGCTCATTAACTAGCTAATTAGCCAGCAAATGAATTAGCCTTTGGTTAGCCTTCAAGCAAGATGCCTAGCTGTGCTAACAATGCTAACGAGAACGTATGCTTGTCACAGTTATTAAACTGTGTAAGTCTCAGCTCCACACACGCCCCTCCTCTGTGACCATATTTGGATGAGCTGCGAGTTAGGGACGGAGTCAGGCACTGCCAAGATGGCGACGGTTAAGCAGCTCACTCTGACTTTCAGAAACCTGTCGGTGACATCACAGAGGCGCTGGCCATCTTTATTTAACTGTGTATGAATGATGCTGAGAGAGTCGGCCATCTTGGTGTTGAACATCTTTGCAGCAGCAAAGAGTTTTGTTTATATAATTATTTCATGACATTAATTGTTTACACTTTTATATATCAGAGTCCAGACATGAAGGAGTGTCACATGACATGAAGACACAGCAGGTAAAGTTCTCCTTCACTGGTTCTACACAGAATCCACTACACAGATAACTGGACACACAGACACACACACACACACACACAGATAAGAATGATGTATGAACTGTCACACACTGCTACAACCAAACACCACAGGACTGTTAACACACACTCAGCGAACTCCACACCCAGAGAGGAACGAGCTGACGAGGCAATTTCTACTGGTAGGGTTTGGTCTGAGCACGCCACTGCTGCCCTCAGGGAGACACACACACACACACACACACACACACACATTATTTCCTGTTGTTTGGACAGCGGTGGCTCAGTGAGGAGAAGTGAGTTCAGAGCTGAATCACATTCCAGACCGGAGCTCATCAAACGCTCCCTAACAAGCTATCGATCCCCAAAACGCCACCGCGCCACTTTGAACACTTCTTCTCCCATTTCCTGCCGACAAGGTCTCTCGCTCTCAACAACCACATCTATCTCCTGGTGTCATCAGGAGCTCCATCCTCACCACACTGTCACTGAGACCTGGTGCTCCACGACTGGGCTTTGTTGCACATGTAGCTGCTAAGCTCCACTAGCATTCCATCTGTTTCCCCCTGAGCCCAGGCTACGCCCACACCTCCACCTTCTCACCTCCTGTCCACACCACTCAGTTCTCAACTGGAAACAGTCACCACCCACTTTCACATCATGTGTCTTCACAGGTGAGAAGTCATCACCATGTGTCAGCATGTCCCTGTGTGTGACCAGGTGCACCTGTATGAGACGACGCGTCCTACACAGAGACCAGATGCAGAATAGTTTAGTTTGTGTTTAACAGACACGTAGAGAGACGTCTCTGCAGCCTCATGACACTGACCAACAGTCCGCACACAGATCAATACCAGCTGAGTCAGTGTGTGTGTGTGTGTGTGTGTGTGTGTGTGTGTGTGTGTGTGTGTGTGTGTGTGTGTGTCTCAACAACTGCAGTGATTTCAACAAAGTAAAAACAAAGAGGAAACTAATGAGGGTTCAATCAGAAATCACATAAATGTCAAAACACATGGGCACAGCGTGACCCCGCCCCCTTGCCCCACCCCCTCCACTGTGTGTGAGCACGCCGCTCACATTCCTGCTGGTTCAGGACTCGAAGCTGGATTTTCAGCCCAATTAGACACACCTCCAGGCCAGTTACACCATCCCTGAAATGCCCTCCTGTTGTCTGCAAGCAGACACAGACACAGACACAGACACAGACACAGACACACAGACACACACACAGACACACAACTGGGACCTGCCCTCCATGTTAGGGAACAACCTCGCGGTCTCCAAACCCTGGCCTGCTTCAGTAATGACTCTCCGGTTCTAAAAGCAGAATAATCGTCGCTAACGACTCGTGTCAGCAGCTGCTGTGGCTTCAGGGAGCAGAAATGTTTAATTGATGTTTTCTGCTCACACTGGCAGGAACTTCATTTCTCTTTGTGTGATGTGGACGTAGAGACGGGGACTCCTGGCTCTGCGTCAGCTGAATGTGACACAAATGAACAGTGTGGACGTGATTTAATATGACAAAGAGCTCGCTCTGAATTATTCTGCCGCCTGATTAGACAGCTGCCACAGAAAAGGAGGCCGACGCACTCATTCATTTGAACCTGCTGGACTCAGAGCTTCGTCTCCAGGTCTGGCTCCTGGTCAGGTGATGCCCACAGAGGAGGAGGGGGGGCACTAGAGATGTGTAAAAAATAGCTATTCACGTAAGAAACGTGATTCTGTTTCTACTGATTCAGAATCAATTCATATTTTTCAGTCTTGTTGCTGGTTCATATTTCTATCTCACCTGTGGGTCTCCGCCCACATACTGAGCTCCGGTGCTCCCCCCTCTGGAGTCCATGTGATGCATTCATTTCTGTCTTTGTAATGCACCTTTTAAACCGTCTCTAGGCCACAGGCATCGTTTCCTCTGTGCAGCATGAACTCATAAAGACGAGGAACCCTACATGTGAAACACAGGCACATGGTCAGATACCTTCAACTTATATTGTGTATAATGGGAATAACTACATACACGCAGCACTCTGTGTTTTGAAACCTTTTTTTTCTGTTTTTTCTAAAGAGAAATCGTCTTGAATAATCCTGATCTCAATATTGATCAAAACAATCGTGATTATGACTTTTGTCGTAATCGAGGAGCCCTAAACTGTCATATACTATAAAGAAAAATAATTTAATTCAATATTTAGATTTTACATTTTTTAATTATTCATCTATAATTCATGTGCACTCATTTCATTTCAGTGTGAGAGTCTCTACTGTGTCTCACTGTCATTTATGTTCTCTCCGCTTCCTGTATCAATGTGTGTATCTTAGCCCCTCCCCTTACCTTGTGTCCGTCTTAGCCCCTCCCCTCACAGAGCACAGACAGGTTGTTACGTTCAGAAAAATAAAATCTTTCCACCAAGTGTTCTCAGGGCAGAGGTCAGTGTGCTGAGGACGGACGGATCATCATGTTAAAACTGTGACGTACGAGTCAGAGAGTGTGTGTGTCAGAGACAGAAATATGCAAACATTTATAAAGCTGCACATACACCAGGTTCAGTTTTATAAATCTCAGTCGTCGTGGAAACGAACACACTCCCACAGTTATCCATAAATGATGTAGAGACGTTATCCTGTAACACTGATCCATCACACCGACCACCATCATTAACTACACAGATCATACTGAAACACACTCTGCTGCTGTTACAGCCCCCCCACCCCCATCACACCCCCATCACACCCCCACATAAAGCGCCGTCATCAACAGTGAGAACTGTGTTGAATCCTGTTGATTTGAGTTGAATGTGACAGTGTGAGCTTCAGATCCTCGTGTGTGTGAAGTGAAACTAAGTGATGATGCTGCTGACAGTGAACACACGCACGCACGCACGCACGCACGCACGCACGCACGCACACACACACTGCTCAGAGCCTTCAGCTCATTAACACCCCCCCCCCCATAAAGGGCAGGTGATGGTGTTTGGGAAACTCACAGTAATTATTATTTCCTTATTTGTTTATTTAATTAATTTGATCGTAAATTCTGTATTATTAATCTATTATTAGTATTATAATTGTTATTAATTTATGATATTTGATTAACAAAGAGAGGTGTGAAGGCGTCACGAGTGCTTAGGGTTCATGGAGGGTGCTTTACAGATGAAGATGGTCTCAGTGATGAAGTGGGTAGTTTTTTTTTTCTTCCTTTGTTTAATTGAATTAAAAATTTATTTAAAAAAAGGGAAGTACCAAAGAAAGCAGGTCAGCAGGCCGGAGTCGGTGCTCAACAGAAATGTGATTTTATTAACAAATATATTACCAAACAGAAGCGCAATGAACCCTGGGAAATTCAACTAAAAACGACAGAGCAGCTGTTTGAAGCCCAGATCCATAAATATAGATTTATTGCCTCTCAGTCAGTCAGGAGTCATCATGAAGAACAAGCTGATGAATCTATAGTTACATCATCATCATCAGAACTAAATACTATGGTCTGTACATTAATGTTGTTGCACTGAATCCTCCCGTTGACCTAATCATCCATTTTTATAATAAAAACATAACATAATGAACGCGTTAGCTGTGTTAGCGTTAGCTGGATAATTAGCTCCTGCAGCAGCTCTCTCAGAGTCTCACCTGACGGAGTGTGAGAGCGTGAACGAGGATGAACGAGGATGAACGTTTGTCACTCACGCTGTCATGTGATCACACTTCCTGTTAGAGAACAGCTGAGCAGCAGGGAAACGAAGGAACGTGAAAATGAAGTGAAAGAAATTGAGACAGTGAAAGAAGAGATGAGGAGTGTCTGCATCAGCTGTGGTTAGTGACTGCAAGTTCACATGATACAGGGCTCATAACTGGACCAGGACCTGGACCAGGACCAGGACCAGGACCAGGACCAGGACGATGGTTCTGATAAAATCATAAATTCAGACTAATCACATTTACATCTTCTGTAAATAACTGAGGTCAGTCTCAGGTGTCAGTGGAGCTGAATGAATTTAGTCATATTCCTCCAGAATAAAAGCCACATTAGAGCTGAATGGTGCAAAGAATCCTATAGTGATTATTTTGGCAGATATTGTGATAAACGCACGATTTCAGTTGGAGAGGTTGTTTTTTCATTTTCATTTTCAATGAACAAAAAAAAAAAGATGACGATGTTCTTTTACATCTGTAGATTGATCTGTTGTTGTGACACATTTTACCTTTATCAAAAACTAGGGATGGGAATTGAGAAGATTTTATTGATACCAGTGCCATGATCGATTCTGCTCATTGATCCGATTCTTTATCGATTCCATGACACACAACACTCCTGATATTTAATTAGATTAGATTAACTTTATTAATGCCGTGCTGCGTCGACAAATGTTTCAGCATGTTTCTGGTGTTTCCAACCTTTCTTGAAATCTTAGTGGCGCAGAGATTGCACGTTGTGCTGTTAGCGTCATTTTGTGTGAAATGAAGCCACACCTCCTCGACTCCTTCGCTGTCGTTCACGCTGACTGCCTCTCTGCACTTCCACTAAGTGGAAGGCATCGATAAGGGAACCGTTAAGCATAAAGGCAGATGATGTGGAGGGATCGAACTAGTTGGAACCGGTTCTCAACTGGAACCGGTTCTCGATTCCCATCCCTATCAAACACTGTGATTTGTATATTAAATCCACATCAGATCAATGTCCTTTTTAATTCTTATGAGCAGTGAAAACTGTAGAGACATTCACTCTTCACCATGTGCCTCACAGATACCATCAAATACTGAAGTGAACATTTAAACCTAGTTTATGAGTCTGTAACACAAGAATCTCAATGAGTCCTTTAATACTGTGTATCTGCCTTATTATTATCATCATTAATACTATAACTTATATTTATACAGCACAAAAAGAATCTGCTGACATTAAATAAATTAAATGTGTATCCATTGAAAACTTGAAGGTGTCATAAAGACTGTGGTGAATGAGATGTGGTGCTGTCTTAATATTCATGCTGTATTCTGTTGGTTAATATATCTGATATATGTCAGGTTGTAGGATGGATCGACAATCCGAGGCAGGAAGGTGATAAGATGATCGAACCCGGAACCAAACACAAGAGGTCCAACCCAGGAAAACACAGGGACGTCACACACAGAAAATCTAAATGCTGAAAGGTTCAGAGCACAAAACACAAAACCCCCCTGGAAACTAAAACAGGAAATAAACCAAATCCAAAACAATCAAACATAAAGTGTCCGAGTCCAGCTGTAACTCACTGACTCTGCTCCTAGTTATTTGATCCTGAAGGTTCTGGTCACAAATATTAAGTTGATCATTATAAACTGACGTAAATCGAAGTTTAATGTGACTCCAGACGTGATCCGTTAGAGAGAAGAGGTCTCACTCTCCTGGAGTTATTGTGGAGCAGCTTTTTACCTCACAGGCACAGAGCAGAGAAACAGCAACGTTCAGATTCACCATCATCAAACGACTCAGAGAATTAACGACGTGTTAGAAACTCATTTAAGAGCCTGGACACCAGAACCCAGAGCAGCTCACACCATCACACTGGGATGTTCAGGTGTAAAGATGAGTCCTGACACTGAGGCTGAGGACAAGTCCAGTCAAGGTAACAATAAATATCATAAACAAAGATAAAGAAAAGTGGAGACAGTTGCTCCTGATGAAGCTGGATCAGACCTGGACTCTAATGAGATCTGTCAGTTTTAGTCTCTTTTATCCACGTCAGCACAAACATGGGGGACGGCTAACAAACCGAGTCACAGCGTCACTATAAATAACAGTGTGGCAGCTCTGCAGGCTGCCATGCTAAAGAGGGCCGGGCAGCCAGAGAAGCTCTGTGGCCTCAGACTTAAATATAACCATCAACATGATAGACTGATGATCAATAACGACACAGCATTGATTTCAATTTCACTGTTAAAGCTGAATTTAAACAGATCTTAAAAAGCTGAGACGACGTCTCTCACATGATTTTATTCAACCTGTCTTTGTTCCACAGGATCTAGAGATGACTCAGTTTCACGGTAGAAACCACCAGTTACATTTTAATCATCTCTATAACCGAGGTTAGTTACCATGGTTAGCTGCTGTGGTTAATTTAACTCATGTAAGGTTCTGTAAGACATCAGCCAACAACAGACGCAGCGTGGGTTTGTTGAATTTATCAAATTAAAGCTGCAGAAAACCTGCATCATGATTAACTGGCTGCACATTTCATGACAGACTCCAGAGAAAACAAAAACCAGGAATATTATAAATCTGTGTTGTCATGGTTCCTCTTGATGAATCCGACTCGTGAACGAGCCTCGTTTCCACTATTCTCCATTAATGATGAAGACTCCCTTAATCAATCAGTTCGAATAAAACAAGTGATCAGAATCAAACAGTTACTTTAGTACAGTCACTGTGATGTAACGTCTGTGTCACTGATAGAAAATATTAAAAGATTATCAGTTAAACAACGACTCACAATCAATAATAAGATATTAAACACAAACAATTAATTCTGTTGATGAAACGTTAAATTATGATAAAACTTACTGATGATCATGAATCAAGCTCCCTGAAGTTTTATTTTGTTAAATTACGTGTCTCGTCTTATTTTGGATTTTCACTGTAACTTGGATCACCATGGAAACCGTGTGTTCACATGGTCACGGGAATAAGGTCACCCTCTGTGTTTATAAAGACCAGTCTATGAGCGGGAAATGGCGTACACATCATTTACACATCTGGATACAGGAGGTTATCCAGCCTGTATTTGGGGGCGGGCCTTCATTAGTTCACTTTGACCACGCCCCCTCCTCTCCTGGTTTCTGTTTCCTTTGATTTAACACAGATACCTGCTCTGAACTGTTACCTGCAGTTACCCCCCCCCCCCCCCCCCCCACACACACACACTGTGTTTACAGGTCTGAAATTAAACAATTACTTTTTAAATCATCAGTGTAATTGTGACTAACTGTGAGGATAATGACTAAATGAGAAAACATTCTCTTCCGCTCCTTGTGTTTATTTCCACCTGTCCTATTTTACCTGCTTCTGTAATTAAACACCTGTTCTAGACAGTAACACAGCAGGGATCAGGACTTCAAACTGACTCAGGTGATCTGAATATTATACCAGTGGCTCTGGTTCAAGTCCAGTATCAGGTTCAGTCACGTGAAATCTAAATGAGTCATGTGACATTTCAAAGGTTTTTATCTTCCACTCCTGAAACCATTCACCTGGTTTCAGCTCCTTCATTTCTCTCTCACTCTTTCACTGATTAAACTTTAATTCAGCTGTTTCAGTTTTATACTTTCATCACTTGAAACCCTCTCAGTGCTTCAACTTCTATCAACACTCGGTTCAAATTCATCCTCAACGTCCACACGATGTTTTCTCATCAATGTTTTAACTTCTGAGACTGTGACACAGAGAATTATAATCCGAGGATAGTTAAACTCACCAACTTTTGGTTTGACCTGAAACTTAAATCCAAGTCTCCAGTCTGAGCTCCAGAGCCCAGCTGCACTAAACACCTTGAGTTTAGGTTTTCTCCTTGTCTTAGTCTTAAGGAATCACTTAAAGTCAGTTAAACCTTAGAGACCAAACTAAGGGGAAACTAAAGGTTCCTGACAGTCTGAACTGTAACTGTCACAACAACATGAGGATGACACAGCAGCAGCGCTCTTCTTTAATGTTCCCAAAAGTCATCGCAGGTATCACAAGTGCTAAAGGCAGCGAATTAATGGTCTCCATAGAAACACCAGAATTTTACCGCTGTAAAATCTCTGTCACTGCTGCAAAATGCCTTAACTTCTTTTCTTAACTAAGGAAACATTTAAGAGATTCTGAGCAACACCCTTAAGTAACTCCCTCAGCTAAGGAAAATTAAGCCCTAAGTGTCATAGTTAAGTGGAAAACTTAAGGTGTTTTGTGTCAGCGGCCCCGGAGCTGTGGGCTGAACTGCCTCCTCTCTCTCGGTGCCATGCAGCAGTAAAAAGTACATTTCCTCTCCCTCTGACCTGCTGGCACACTCTGTACTGAGCAGTGTGAAGGCTTCTGGCAGCACCAGTAACAAAATGATCTCATGCTAATGGTTCACAATGAATGCTGACATGATTTACTGATGGTAAACTGATACTGCAGCCTCAGATTGTCCCACAAACATCAGAATCTAGATTATTATCTTTCCAGATGATTCGTCCTCGCGGTGAGACCCGGCTGTCGCACACACGACGACCACGAAGCGACCGACAGACCGACACCACAAAGACAGACAATACTGCCGGGCATCTGGGCCGACAACCTCCATTCAACAGCATTCCAGCAGTGGCTGAGAACAATGGCAAGCCCATTCACACACACACACACACACACACACACACACACACACACACACACACACACACACAAGCCAATTGCACAAACAGTGAGGACGAAGCACTGGTACACAACAGGCAACCCCCCACCCTGGATGAAGAAGGAGGGAACCAAAGAAATCCCCCAAACTCTCCCTCTCCCGCTCTCTCTCTTTCTCTTTCTCTCACACACACAGAGAAGGGGGGGCGGGGGGCGGGGGGGGGGCAGAGTGCTGGCATTTGGCACGAACAGACGCTCACAAAGCCCCCGGGACCCCAGAGATGAAGGAAAAGCGAGGGGAAGGGTGGAGGAGGAGGAGGCGGAGGAGGAGGGGTTGCAACGATGCCATTTCCAAGCAGGCAGCCTGTGGAGCAAGGCACTCAGGGAGAAGGAGAACAAAACGAACAGAGGGAGGGCCTCCATCTCACCCCCCCCACCCCCACCCTCCACCTTCCATGTGGAGGTCAGTGTGCTCGGGAGGTCAGCCTCTGCAGGCAGCAGCTCCTCTGCAAAACCTCATGCACATGTTATCTGCAGCGATGCAGTCAGAATCCAGATCAGCCCCACGCAGCTGCAGGAGGAGTCGCCCCATCACTGAGACCTCCATCAGAGCAGCTGACAGGCTCTGATCACAGCTCCACCCGCTCCTCCAGCCTCTTTACTGCACATCAAACCTTCCAAAGGTAAATCACACTGAATTCAGTTCATGTGACTAAAATCATCACAAGCATCAACACGCTGCAACAACACACTGCTTCGACACACTGCAACAACACACTGCTTCAACACGCTGCAACAACACGCTGCTTCGACACGCTGCAACAACACACTGCTTCGACACACTGCAACAACACACTGCTTCAACACGCTGCAACAACACGCTGCTTCGACACGCTGCAACAACACACTGCTTCGACACACTGCAACAACACACTGCTTCAACACGCTGCAACAACACGCTGCTTCGACACGCTGCAACAACACACTGCTTCGACACACTGCAACAACACACTGCTTCAACACGCTGCAACAACACGCTGCTTCGACACGCTGCAACAACACACTGCTTCGACACACTGCAACAACACACTGCTTCAACACGCTGCAACAACACGCTGCTTCGACACGCTGCAACAACACACTGCTTCGACACACTGCAACAACACACTGCTTCAACACGCTGCAACAACACGCTGCTTCGACACGCTGCAACAACACACTGCTTCGACACACTGCAACAACACACTGCTTCAACACGCTGCAACAACACGCTGCTTCGACACGCTGCAACAACACACTGCTTCGACACACTGCAACAACACACTGCTTCAACACGCTGCAACAACACGCTGCTTCGACACGCTGCAACAACACACTGCTTCGACACACTGCAACAACACACTGCTTCAACACGCTGCAACAACACGCTGCTTCGACACGCTGCAACAACACACTGCTTCGACACACTGCAACAACACACTGCTTCAACACGCTGCAACAACACGCTGCTTCGACACGCTGCAACAACACACTGCTTCGACACACTGCAACAACACACTGCTTCAACACGCTGCAACAACACGCTGCTTCGACACGCTGCAACAACACACTGCTTCGACACACTGCAACAACACACTGCTTCAACACGCTGCAACAACACGCTGCTTCGACACGCTGCAACAACACACTGCTTCGACACACTGCAACAACACACTGCTTCAACACGCTGCAACAACACGCTGCTTCGACACGCTGCAATAACGCGCCACTTCAACGCGCCGCTTCAACACGCCGCAACAAAGCGCCGCAACAACGCGCCGCTTCAACGCGCCGCTTCAACGCGCCGCAACAACACGCTGCAACAACATGCTGCAACAACACGCTGCTTTGACACGCTGCAACAACACGCTGCAACAACACACTGCTTCGACACGCTGCAACAACACACTGCTTCGACACACTGCAACAACACGCTGCAACAACACACTGCTTCGACACGCTGCAACAACACACTGCTTCAACACGCTGCAACAACACGCTGCCACAACACACTGCTTCGACACGCTGCAACAACACACTGCTTCGACACGCTGCAATAACGCACCGCTTCAACACGCCGCTTCAACACGCCGCTTCAACACAGCACAAAGACTGGAAGCAGGGGGAAACTGTTAGCCTAGCTTAGCACAAAGACTGGAAGCAGGGGGAAACTTACAACTCATCAACAGGTAAAAAATTTTATTTACCTGTTGTTTCCTGTTAGCTAGAAATGCTAATGCTATATTATGCAATGATCCATGATCCATGATGTTAAGCCTGACAGCTAGCCTTGTAGTCGCCATATAAACAGTAGAGATGCAGGCTTTGCAGTTATTCTGCTACTTGGTTATTGATCCTTTTGTGATCAGCTACTTATCAATAATCTGGGTCTGACAGAGAACGACATCCTGACATCATGATGCTAACATTTGTGCTGCTAGCTCAATGCTAAAGGCTGTTAAACACGGAAATATTAAATAAAACAAACACATTTTAGTGGTTTTTAAACCAGATTCAGATTCACTTCAGCTCTTTTCACTCCAGATCAAACATGAACTTCAGAGAAGCTGTACAAGTGAAATATTAAAAACCCTGGACAACATTTAGTTTTGTTGTTTATCGGCCGCTTCATTCACACAAATGGAATATTTTAATATTGAGGCTCATTTCCTCATCCACCAGACTGTTTCTTTAACAGAGGCTCTGAGGGGAAATGAAGGTTAATTAATTGAGAAGAAAACATGGAGGTAAACACCGACTGCAGGACTGGTGTACACATTTCTTTAGTTTCTCACTAATAATAAAACTGGAGGCCAGGGATTATCATCCATGTTAACAGCAGCGTGAACACAAACACGGCAGAGTCCTGAGCTCCAGAGCAGAGCAGGTGAAAGAGAAGGAGGTGATGGAGGAGGTGTAAGGATGAGAGGTGACGAGGGGGAGGTGAGGAGGAGGAGGAGGAAGAGGAGCTGTAACACGGCAAGTGAATGGACAGCTGTATGGCTGCTTGGCCGCCTGCCGGCCTGCTAAAAGGTGAGAGGAGGTAGTGCACACACACACACACACACACACACACACACACACACACACACATCCAGGCCACAGACTGAATCTCTCTCTACATCCTGATGGTTTCTGCAGAAGCCTCCCTGTGAAATGAGAGTTAATGGAGCTCCACCCTGACAGAGACGGAGCAGCCCTTCACTGACTGCTGTAACCTTCATGATGCAGCCTCTCTCTCTCTCACTCTCTCTCACACACACACACACACACACACACACACACACACACACAGAGATCATGAACATGCACACCCATGGGACACTTCAGACCAGCCCCAGTTGTTGCTTCCATCTGTCTGTCTGCAGCACCTTTAAACTCGAACATGTCTCCTCCTGCAGGACTTCAGGCCTCCAGCTGATCAAATGCCACTAATTAGGGTTTCTCTATTTCTCTCCTGGAGCTCTCCAGCTGTGATGTGATGCCACACCGAGGCTGCACAGATACGGAGGTGATTACCATAAAGACGCAGGAGGGCCTGCTGTATGATCAGAAACTGATACTGAAGTTGTATCTGATATGAAATCGATAGCTCAGAGATGCACCTGCCTCCACAGAAAATCTATCACACGCACGATGAAGCCGGTCTTGTTGGTCCACATCAGACCAGAAGCCGGATTCCGTTCCAGACCGCGGGCTGGAGTAAAGGAGAGAGCAATGACAACTACACAGAGCCCGGGTCCGGAGGTCTGCGGCGGGGACCGGACTCTCAGTTGTCCCATGCAGCAGCAGCCGGAGCCCCGCAGCCCCGCGGTTCATCAGCAGTCACCGCTCAACTGCTTTTCCCTCCACACCGTCTCCACGGCTCAGCCCGCGCTGCGCAGCTGCAGCTCGTGGTTCAGGCTCCGTCCGGACCAGCAGCAGGTCCAGGCTCGGCTTAGACACCCCGTCCCACCGAGTCTCTCACACAAACACTGAACGCATCACCGACTGTGGAAACCCGCTCCCCGCATTCCCACCGCACGGTCTCCCGCACGCCTCTAACTTTGGCCCCGTATCTGAGCTGGGACTCACCCGGCCATGCTGCTGAAGGTCCCAGTGAAAAAGTCCGTCCTGCTCGGTACCATCCACACCAGCAGATCCGCTCCGACACTGACTGACTGACTGACTGACTGCCTGCTGACTGTCTGTCCGCTCCGCGCTCTCTGCTCCACTACTGCTGCTGCCTGCTGAAGGTGCTGCGCGCTCACGACGGGACCGGGGGGCGCGCAGGGGTGCGCGGGCACAGCGCAGCCTGCCGGAGACTCCACACATTTTATTTGTCGTTGTGCATTTTTTAAACACGTTAATGAAATCAGCTGTTCACGTCATCTTCTGATGGATGTTCATCACACACAGACCGAGTTCTGACCCGGACCGGTTCACAGGACCGGGTCTGTCAAGTCCTGGTCCAGCGTCATGAATCTGTCTCCGTTAGGTTCTTTATCTTTAATTCACATGCACTGTACATCCTACAGTATAATGTACAGTGAGGCTGAGCTCACTGATCGTACATTTAGTATTTGTATTTATCTTATTTATTTCAGATTCTGTTTCTATTATTTTGTTTCTTGTGTCAAATTCTGAATTTCTTCTACAGGGATCAATAAAGGTTGATCTTATCTTATCTCATCATTCACAAAGAATCATAAAAAACATTAAGTTTTTAATTGAAATCAATATTCAGCTTCATCGGCCCTTTTTTTTTTCTTTTTACATTTTTACATGAATATTTATTGTCAAATATGAAATAAAAAGTCCACTCAGACTACTTCCAGGTTCCATCCTGTTTATCCACAGTCAGCTAAAATATACCTGAGCATGAAGAAGTCAATTTACTTTAGTTTATCACTGTTGGTTCTGACATTTTAAGTTGATATGTAATTAATTATTTTGTTTTAATGTCTTTTTAATATCTCATGTGTCCATTAACCATCAAGCTCAGCATCTTGAATTGTGGCAAATAAACTAGTTGAACAGCGTCTGGATCTTGTGTTTGAATAACTCAGATGTTCAGGTAGATGACGCCTCCATCTTCATTTTACACCAACATCTGTGGATATAATTTACAGCCTGAACCTTTCCGCCACTGTCTGTCGACTCTACAGTCACTTCAAACAATGGAGAGCAGTTCAACATCAAATATGTTCCAATACCTGCCCATGATGTTCAACAGTCACTGCATGGTGTTCAACTGTAAAGGAGTCACTCAGCAGCTTACTGTGACACTGAAATGTAAACACCTGGTCTCAGGTGAGAGCTGCTGAAACTCTGTGGATATTTAATTATAGTTTAATTAAAAAGGACGGCAGCAAGAAATGAAAATTATACAGATGGTGACAAACTGAAGTAAAAACCATCACACAGTGTCAGTCAGGTCAGGAGCCTCCAGGACCAGGTCTCTGGACTCTACTGGAGGATCCACTCCATTCTTCATGAACATGTCTGATGATGGTGGAGGAGAGCTGTCTAACACCTCACTCCTACAGCTCCCATAATTCACCTGGACTCCCTTCTCACTGTCCAGAGACTAAACACTGAGCTCATCAGTCAAATGAAAAAAGCTTCCAGACACTCGGGTCATTTTCTCTTCACCGTTTTTCAGCGCAATGCATGATGGTCTGTATTGCTTCGTTAGTGACCATCCGTCGTCCACTACTTTTCACGATGCATTGTGGGAAACTATGAGTCCACTATATAGGCTAAGATAATTCTCACTATACATTCAGACAGCACCACAAAATGGCAACCTCACTATCTAGTGACTATAGAGGGAGGAGGGAGTGATTTCAGACACGGCCTGTGATTCACTCCTGTTTCCTCCTTCACACCGTGACGCTCTCAACTGTAGCTGGGAGCGATTGGGTTGTTTAGCCTGGCTCCTATCTTAGCTGGTTAGCTGGTAACTTAGCTGGTTACTTAGCTAGTTAACTGGTACTTTAGCTAGTTAGCTGGTTACTTAGCTGGTTAGCTGGTAACTTAGCTGATAACAAGTCTTTCGGTCCAGAAGAAGAATCATGAGGCGTTTAAACATTGTTCGGAACAACTTTATTTCCTCACAGAGCTCCCTGCCTTCCATCTATCCTGAGTTTATAGACACTTTTTACTCACTTCCTGTAGCATTTGTTACCTTCAGACAAACAGAGATCTACTTCCTGTAACACCTTGATAACTACATCACCCTCATTAGCCCCTGTAATGAGGGTAGACGGGCTGCACTTAGAGAAATATTATATAGAGCTTTTCCAGTCCCTACAGCTCATGCCACATTCACCCATACACACACATTCATACACTGACGGATAACGTGGGTTTCATACCTGGAGGAGCCAGGGATCGAACCAACGACCCTCTGATTAGTGAACGACCTGCTCTACCTCAAGAGCCACACTCACCCCAGTTTTGGACAAACCTTCACCACTTCATTTCTACTGTCAGTGAACTGGGAAAGAAGCTGTGACCTGATGTTTACACCTGTAAAGGTAAAAGAGAGAGTTCAGTGCACCTGAAGGTGATTTAACCTGATGGCAGTTTAAAGGAGCCATTACACCCTAATGGTTATTGACTGGAACAGGACACTTAATCTCACATATGTCTAAATAAATAATAGACTCTCAGCTATGTTTAATTACTGGAGACTATTGAACTCCATCTTTATCTCAGACCACATCAGACGGTTTTGTTCCCGTGGGAAAAGCCTGCAAGATTTCTAAAAGCAGCACGGCCTCAGGCTGACTGCAGTCAGTGTCTCAGGTCTGGATCTGGATCACCATGCTGACTTCCTGAGGGAACGTTTCAGTCACTCAGACGTTCAGAAATCCTCCTACAGGAAGAAAACTGAGTGGAAGCCTCCTCTGGACGAGGCTGTGCTGCATGATGTGTGGTGTTCCTTCATTGGCTGCAGCTGCTGGAGCCACGGGTCCTGATTGGAGCATGTCCAGCCCTCCAATCAAGAGAGACTGAGACGATAAAAGACTGGACAGTTCGTCATGTGGGACGGCTGGAGTCCTCACCTCCAAGTCAGTCTCTCTTGATTGTTTGAGTTCATGTTAAATGTTGAATAAACTTTAAACTTTAATTCCACTGAGGTACTGGAACTACCTGAGGACTGGGCCAGGTACAGATTAAACTACTATCACCTCCTCCACTGAGACGAGTTCAGGTTACATCCCTGTTTATACAGAGTTAAGAAAATATTAACCATTTGTGTGACATTTTGTCATAATTGCTGTGTGATGAGTTTTGTGAAGTCACACTGACCTTGACTTTTGACCTTTACCACCAAAATCTAATCAGTTCATCCTTGAGTCCAGGTGAATGTTAGTGCCAAATTCTGCTCTGTTAAGGCGTTACTGAGATATCGTGTCCATGAGAATAAGACGGACGAAAAATCTGAAAACAAAATGTCTGCCACTCTGACTGTCGCCGGGCGGAGGAATAAAAACAGAGATTTTCCCCCTGTTGGGACACACTGGGAATATGGTGCTGTTCTGTCTGTCTTTGGTTTAGATAATGAGGTTTTCTTTCAGCTGTTCCTCCTGGTTTCCAGAGTCGTCCTTTGGTTCGTCTCTTTGATTTAAACAGCAGCTCTGCTTGTCTTTGTTTCACCTCTGTTGTTTGTGTTCACACCTTCAAACACCTGGAGAAGAAAACACCTGGCGCTCATGTTGCTCAGTACTAACAGGTGGAGGGGTTTAAAGCTTCAGTAGGTAACTTTTCTAAAAGTAACTGTCACTGTATCCTGACAGTCGCACATGAGACGTACACACAGTCAGACAGACAAGTAAACACACAGACAGACAGATAAACAGACAGATGAAGAGACAGACAGACAGACAGACAGGCAGGCAGGCAGACAGAAAGAGAGACAGACAGACAGACAGACAGACAGACAGACAGACAGACAGACAGGCAGGCAGACAGACAGAAAGAGAGACAGACAGACAGACAGACAGACAGACAGACAGACAAACAGACAGGCAGGCAGGCAGACAGACAGACAGACAGACAGACAAGTAAACACACAGACACAGATAAACACACAGACAGACAGATAAACAGACAGACAGATGAAGAGACAGACAGACAGACAGACAGACGAACAGACAGACAGACAGACAGGCAGGCAGACAGACAGGCAGGCAGACAGACAGACAGACAGGCAGGCAGACAGACAGACAGACAGACAGACAGACATACGGACCCTGTTGTCTGTCTGTCTGCCTGCCCTCGTCTGTCTGCCTGCCTGCCTGTCATGTCTGTCTGTCTGCCTGCCTGTGTCTGCTCTTTGTCTGTTCGTCATGTCTGTCATCTGTTGTCTGTCCTCTTCATTTGTTCCCCATGTCTGTTTATCTCTACTCGCTCTGCTCGCTCGCTCTATCTGTTCTGTGGTGCTGTTTATTTGTCTGTTGTCTGTCTGTCTGTGTGTTAGGTGCTGTTTTACTAGTCTGCTCTGTCTGGCTTCTGTCTGTCTGCCTCGCTGTCTGTCTGTATGCTGTGCTGTCTGCTGCTCCTCTGTCTGCGCTGTCTGCCGCCGGTGGCTGTTGTCCTGTCTGCTCGGTCTGTTTGTCTGCCTTCATCCTTCTGTCTGTTTTAGTGGCTTCTGTTCTGTCTGTTTAATCTGTCTGTCTGGTGCTTGCCTGCCGCGTTGTCCTGTCTTCTCCATGCTGTCTGTCGCTGTCGTCTGTTCTTCTGTCTGTTGTGTCTGCTCTGTGGCTGCCTTGCCTGTTCTGTCTGTCTGACCTGCTGCCTGTCTGTCTGTATAATCTGTTCGGTCTGTTGTCTGTCTGTCTGTGCCCGCCTCTCTTCTTGTCTGTTGGTCTGTCTGTCTTCTGATGCTGCTCCTTCTTCTGTCCTGCTTTGTTCTTATGCTGTTCGTGTCTTGCTGTGTTCATTGTCTCTCTGTATCTGTCGCTTGGTTCGTTGTCTGGGCTTGTCTGTCTCCTCTCTGCTGCCTGCCTGTGCCTGCCTGCTGTCTGTCTGTTCGTCTGTCTGTCTCGTCTGTCTGTCTGTCTGTCTGTCCTGCCTGCCTGCCTGTCTGTCTGTCTGTCTGTCTGTCTGTCTGTCTGTCTGCTCTGCCTCGCTCTGCTCTGTTTCTGTCTGTCTGTCTGTCTGTCTCTTCATCTGTCTGTCTGTTTATCTGTCTGTCTGTGTGTTTTTACTTGTCTGTCTGGTCTCTTCATCTGTCTGTCTGTTTTCTGTCTGGACTGTGTGTTTACTTGTCTGTCTGACTGGTGTTTACTTGTTGATCTGTCTGTCTGTCTGTCTGCTGCTGTCTGTGCTGTCTGTCTGTCTGTCTCTTCATCTGTCTGTCTGTTTATCCTTCTGTCTGTGGTTTACTTGTCTGTCTGTCTCTTCATCTGTCTGTTGTTATCTGTCTGTCTGTGTGTTACTTTGTCTTGTCTGACTGTGTGTACGTTCTCATGTGCGACTGTCAGGATACAGTGACAGTTACTTTTTAAAAAGTTACCTACTGAAGCTTTAAACCCCTCCACCTGTTAGTACTGAGCAACATGAAGCGCCAGGTGTTTTTCTCTCAGGTGTTTTGAAGGTGTGAACAAAACAACAGAGGTGAAACAAAGACAAGCAGAAGCTGCTGTTTAAATCAAAGAGACGAACCAAAGGACGACTCTGGAAACCAGGAGGACAGCTGAGAAGAAAACTCATTATCTAAAACAAAGACAGACCAAACTGAAGCCGACCAGTTGGCCCAGTGTGTCCATACAGGGGGAAATTCACGTCCAGCTGTGACTCACAAAACTCATCACACAGCAATTATGACAAAATGTCACACAAATGGTTAATATTTTCTTAACTCTGTATAAACAGGGATGTAACCTGAACTCTGTCTTCAGTGGAGGAGGTGATAGTAGTTTTAATCTGTACCTGGCCCAGTCCTCAGGTAGTTCCATGTACCTCAGTGGATTAAAGTTTAAAGTTTATTCAACATTTAACATGAACTCAACAATCAAGAGAACTGACCTTGGAGGTGAGGAACTCCAGCCGTCCCACATGACGAACTGTCCCAGTCTTTTATCGTCTCAGTCTCTCTTGATTGGAGGGCTGGACAGCTCCAATCAGGACCGTGCTCCAGCAGCTGCCAGCCAATGAAGACAACCACAACATCATGCAGCACAGCCTCGTCCAGAGGAGGCTTCCACTCAGTTTTCTTCCTGTAGGAGGATTTCTGAACGTCTGAGTGACTGAAACGTTCCCTCAGGAAGTCAGCATGGTGATCCAGATCCAGACCTGAGACACTGACTGCAGTCAGCCTGAGGGCCGTGCTGCTTTAGATCTTGCAGGGCTTTTCCCAGGAAAAAAAACGTCTGATGTGGGTCTGAGATAAAGATGGAGTTCAATAGTCTCCAGTAATTAAACATATGCTGAGAGTCTATTATTTATTTAGACATATGCTGAGATTAAGTGTCCTGTTCCAGTCAATAACCATTAGGGTGTAATGGCTCTTTTAAACTGCCATCAGGTTAAATCACCTTCAGGTGCACTGAACTCTCTCTTTTACCTTTACAGGTGTAAACATCAGGTCACAGCTTCTTTCCCAGTTCACTGACAGTAGAAATGAAGTGGTGAAGGTTTGTGTCTGGGGTGAGTGTGGCTCTTGAGGTAGAGCAGGTCGTTCACTAATCAGAGGGTCGTTGGTCGATCCTGGCTCTCCAGGTATGAAACCCACGTTTTCCGTCAGTGTATGAATGTGTGTGTATGGGTGAGATGTGGCATGAGCTGTAAGGGACTGGAAAAGCTCTGTATAATATTTCTCTAAGTGCAGCCCGTCTACCTCATTACAGGGGGCTGAATGAGTGTGTTGTAGTTATCAAGGTGTTTTACAGGAAGTAGATCTCTGTTTGTCTGAAGGTAATAAATGCTACATGGAAGTGAGTAAAAAGTGTCTATAAACTCAGGATAAGATGGAAGGCAGGGAGCTCTGTGAGGAAATAAAGTTGTTCCGAACAATGTTGTAAACGCCTCATGAATTCTTCTTCTGGACCGAAAGACTTTTGTTATAGCTAAGTTACCAGCTATACCAGCTAAGTAACACAGCTAACTAGCCTAAAGTACCAGTTAACTAGCTAAGTAACCAGCTAAGTTACCAAGCTAACAGCTAAGATAGGAGCCAGGCTAAACAACCTCAATCGCTTCCCAGCTACAGTTGAGAGCGTCACGGGTGTGAAGGAGAACAGGAGTGAATCACAGGCCGTGTCTGAGAATCCCTCCTCCTCCCTCTATAGTCACTAGATAGTGAGGTTGCCATTTTGTGGTGCTGTTGAATGTATAGTGAGAATTTCTTAGCCTATTAGTGGACCTCATAGTTTCCCACAATGCATCGTGAAAAGTAGTGGACGAGACGGATGGTCATAACGAAGCAATACAGACCATCATGCATTGCACTGAAAACGGTGAAGAGAAAATGAACCGCAGTGTCTGGAAGGCTTTTTTCATTTGACTGATGAGCTCAGTGTTTAGTCTCTGACAGTGAGAAGGGAGTCCAGGTGAATTATGGGAGCTGTAGGAGTGAGGTGTTAGACAGCTTCTCCTCCACCATCATCAGACATGTTCATGAAAGAATGGAGTGGATCCTCCAGTAGAGTCCAGAGACCTGGGTCCTGGAGGCTCCTGACCTGACTGACACTGTGTGATGGTTTTTACTTCAGTTTGTCACCATCTGTATAATTTTCATTTCTTGCTGCCGTCCTTTTTAATTAACTATAATTAATATCCACAGAATTTCAGCACTCTCACTCTGAGACCAGGGTTTTACATTTCAGTGTCACAGTAAGCTGCTGAGTGACTCCTTTACAGTTGAACACCATGCAGTGTGAGTGAACATCATGGGCAGGTATTGGACATATTTGAATGTTGAACCTGCTCTCCATTGTTTGGAAGTGAGCTGTAGGAGTCGACAGACCAGTGGCGGAAAGGTTCAGGCTGTAAATTATATCCACAGATGTTGGTGTAAAATAAGATGGAGGCGTCATCTACCTGAAACATCTGAGTTATTCAAACACAAGATCTGACGACTGTTGTTCACTAGTTTATTTGCCACAATTCAAGATGCTGAGTTTGATGGTTAATGGACACATGAGAATATTAAAAAAGACATTAAAAACAAAATAATTAATTACATATCAACTTAAAATGTGAAACCAACAGTGATAAAACTAAAGTAAATGGTGACTTCTTCATGCTCAGGTATATTAGCTGACTGTGGGATAAACAGGATGGAACCTGGAAGTAGTCTGAGTGGACTTTTTATTTCATAATTTGACAATAAATATTCATGTAAAGAATGTAAAAAGAAAAAAAAAAAGGGCCGATGAAGCTGAATATTGATTTCAATTAAAAACTTAATGTTTTTTGATGATTCTTTGTGAATGAATGAGATAAGATAAGATCAACTTTATTGATCCCTGTAGAAGAATTCAGAATTTGACACAAGAAACAAATAATAGAAACGAAATCTGAAATAAATAAGAATAATATACAAATACTAAATGTACGATCGGTGAGCTCGCCTCACTGTACATTATACTGTAGGATGTACAGTGCATGTGGAATTAAAGATAAAGAACTAACGGAGGACAGATTTCATGACGCTGGACCAGGACTTGACAGACCCGGTCCTGTGAACCGGTCCGGGTCAGAACTCGGTCTGTGTGTGATGAACATCCATCAGAAGATGACGTGAACAGCTGATTTCATTAATCGTTTTAAAAAATGCACAACGACAATAAAATGTGGTGGAGTCTCCGGCAGGTCTGCGCTGTGCCCGCGCACCCTGCGCGCCCCCGGTCCCTCGTCGTAGCGCGCAGCACCTTCAGCAGGCAGCAGCAGTAGTGGAGCAGAGAGCGCGGAGCGGACAGAGTCGCAAGTCAGTCAGTCAGTCAGTCAGTGTCGGAGCGGATCTGCCTGGTGTGGATGGGTACCGAGCAGGACGGACTTTTTCACTGGGACTTCAGCAGCATGGCCGGGTGAGTCCCAGCTCAGATACGGGCCAAAGTTAGAGGCGTGCGGGAGAGACCGTGCGGTGGGAATGCGGGGAGCGGGTTTTCCACAGTCGGTGATGCGTTCCGTGTTTTGGTGAGAGACTCGGTGGGACGGGGTGTCTAAGCGCAGCCTGGACCTGCTGCTGGTCCGGACGGAGCCTGAACCACGAGCTGCAGCTGCGCAGCGCGGCTGAGCCGTGAGACAGGTGTGGAGGGGAAAGCAGTTTGAGGCGGTGACTGCTGAGAACCGCGGGGCTGCGGGGTCCGGCTGCTGCTGCATGGGAAACTGAGAGTCCGGTCCCCGCCGCAGACCTCCGGACCGGGCTCTGTGTAGTTGTCATTGCTCTCTGCCTTTACTGCCAGCCCGCGGTCTGGAACGGAATCCGGCTTCTGGTCTGATGTGGACAACAGACAAGGCTTTCATCGTGGTGTGATAGATTTTCTGTGGAGGCAGGTGCATCTCTGAGCTATCGATTTCATATCAGATAGCAACTTCAGTATCAAGTTTCTGATCATACAGCAGGCCCTCCTGCGTCTTTATGGTAATCACCTCCGTGATCTGTGCAGCCCTCGGTGTGGCATCACATCACAGCTGAGAAGCTCCAGGAGAGAAATAGAGAAACCCTAATTAGTGGCATTTGATCAGGCTGGAGGCTGAAGTCCTGCAGGAGGAGACATGTTCGAGTTTAAAGGTGCTGCAGACAGACAGAATGGAGCAACAACTGGGGCTGGTCTGAACGTGTCCCATGGGTGTGCATGTTCATGATTCTCTGTGTTGTGTGTGTGTGTTGTGTGGTGTGTGTGTGTTGGTGAAGAGAGAGTGAGAGAGAGTGAGAGCCTGCATCATGAAGGTTACAGCAGTCAGTGAAGGGCGTGCTCCGTCTCTGTCAGGGTGGAGCTCCTTAACTCTCATTTCACAGGGAGGCTTCTGCAGAAACCATCAGGATGTAGAGAGAGATTCAGTCTGTGGCCTGGATGTGTGTGTGTGTGTGTGTGTGTGTGTGTGTGTGTGTGTGTGTGTGCACTACCTCCTCTCACCTTTTAGCAGGCCGGCAGGCGGCCAAGGCAGCCACACAGCTGTCCATTCACTTGCCGTGTTACAGCTCCTCTTCCTCCTCCTCCTCCTCACCTCCCTCGTCACCTCTCATCTTACACGCTCTCCATCGACCTCCTTCTCTTTCACCTGCTCTGCTCTGGAGCTAGGATCTGCCGTTTTGTGTTCACGCTGCTGTTAAGCATGGATGATATCCCTGGCCTCCAGTTTTATTATTTAGTGAGAACCTAAAGAAATGTGTACAGCCAAGTCGTGCAGTCGGTGTTTACCCCATGTTTTCTTCTTCAATTAATTAACCTTCATTTTCCCCTCAGAGCCTCTGTTAAGAAACAGTCTGGTGGATGAAGGAAATGAAGCCTCAATATTAAAAATATTCCATTTGTGTGAATGAAGCGGCCGATAAACAACAAAACAAATGTTGTCCAGGGTTTTTAATTATTTCACTTGTACAGCTTCTCTGAAGTTCATGTTTTGATCTGGAGTGAAAAGAGCTGAAGTGAATCTGAATCTGGTTTAAAAACCACTAAAATCTGTTTGTTTTTTTAATATTTCCGTGTTTAACAGCCTTTAGCATTGAGCTAGCAGCACAAATGTTAGCATCATGATGTCAGGATGTCGTTCTCTGTCAGACCCAGATTATTGATAAGTAGCTGATCAAAGAGGATCAATAACCAAGTAGGCAGAATGAACTGCAAAGCCTGCATCTCTACTGTTTATATGGTGACTACAAGGCTAGCTGTCAGGCTTAACATCATGGATCATGGATCATTGCATAATATAGCATTAGCATTTTAGCTAACAGGAAACAAACAGGTAAATAAAAGTTTTTTACCTGTTGATGAGTTGTAAGTTTCCCCTGCTTCCAGTCTTTGGTGCTAAGCTAGGCTAAACAGTTTCCCCCTGCTCTCAGTTCTTTGTGCTGTGTGAAGCGGCGTGTGAAGCGGCGCGTGAAGGGTGCTTTGCAGCGTGTCGAGCAGTGTGTTTTGCAGCGTGTCGAAGCAGTGTGTTGTGGCAGCGTGTTGTTGCAGCGTGTTGAAGCAGTGGGTTTGTTGCAGCGTGTCAAGCAGTGTGGTTGTTTGCAGCGGTTTGATGCAGTGTTCGAAGCAGTGTGTTGTTGCAGCGTGTGCGAAGCAGTTGTTGTTGCAGCGTGTTGTTGCAGCGTGTCAAAGCAGCGTGTGTTGCAGCATGTTGTTGCGGTGTTGTTGCGGCGCGTTGAAGCGGCGGTTGAAGGGCGCTTGTTGCGGGCTTGTTGCGGCGTGGAAGCGGCGCGTTATAGTAGATGTGGCCTTATTGCAGCTGTTCGAAGCAGTGTGTTTTGCAGCGTGTCGAAGCAGCGTGTTGTTGCAGCGTGTGAAGCAGTGTGTTGTTGCAGCGTGTTGAAGTGTGTGTGAACAGCGTGTTGTTGCAGCGTGTCGAAGAGGTGTTGTGCGTTGAAGCATGCGTGTGTTGAAGCGTGTGAACAGTCAAGCAGTGTGTTCGTAGTTGAGGTTCAAGCGTGTTGAGCGCGTTGTTGCAGCGGTGTTAGTCTGTCGAAGCGCTGTTGTTGCGAGCGGTTGCAGCGTGGTCGATAGCGCTGTTGTGCTTGCGGCGTGTTGTTTGCGGGTGTGTTGTGATTGGCGGCTGTGTTGAAGCGGTGTTGGCCTTGTGCAGCGTGTTGAAGCGGGTGAGTTGTGCTTGCGTTTCGAGCAGGTGTCGAAGCAGTGGTGGTTTGTTGCAGCGTGTTGTCCTTTGAAGCAGCGTGTTGTTTGCCAGACGTGTTGTGCGCATAAGCGTGTGTTGTTGCAGCGTGTTAAGGTAGTGTGTGTTGCAGTGTTTGAGGCTTAGCAGTGTTGCTGTGTGCGCGTGTCGAAGCAGTGTGTTGTTGCAGCGCTGTGAAAGCAGCGTGGTTTGTTGCAGCGGTGTTGTGAGGTGTCGAAGCAGTGTGTTGTCGAGCGTGTTGGCAGTGTGTTGTTGCAGCGGTTGAAGCAGCGTCGTTTGTTTGCAGGTCGTTGTTGCACATGCGACAGCGTGTTGTTGCAGCGATGTTGGTGCAGTCGTGTCGAGCAGCGTGTTCGTTTGCAGCGTTGTTGTTTGCAGTGTGTTTGTTGCACTTAAGCGTGGTGTGCAGCGTGAGTTTGTGTTGGGTTGAAGCAGTGTGCGACATGTGTTGTGAGCGGTGTTGTTGCCAGCGGTGTTGATGCAGCAGTGTTGGTTGCAGCGTGTTGTGAGGCATTGCGAAGCAGTCGTTGTTGTCATGCAGCGTGTTGAATAGCAGTGTGTTGTTGCAGGCGTGTGAAGCAGCGTGTTGTGCAGCGTGTTGAAGCCAGTTGTTGTTGCAGGTGTCGAAGCAGTGTGTTGTTGGTATGACAGCGGTTGAGCAGCGTGTTGTATTGCAGGCGTGTTGTTGCAGCATGTTGAATTGCAGTGCGCGTTGTTGCATCGTCGTCGAAAGCAGTGTGTTGCAGCGCGTTGAGCAGCGTGTTGTTGCACGCGTGTTTGCAGCAGCTAGTTGCACGTAGTTCGATTGCAGCGTTGTTGTTGAAGCAAGCGTGTTGTTTGCAGCGCTGTTGTGCAGCGTGTTGATGCATGCTGTTGTTGACAGCGTGTTGAAGCAGTCGTGTGTTGTTGGCAGCGTGTTGTAAGCAGCTGTGTTGTGCAGCGTGTTGAAGCAGCGTGTTGTTGCAGCTGCTTGATAGCAGTGTTGTTGTTGCAGCGTGTTGATGCTTGTGATGATTTTTAGTCACATAATGAATTCAGTGTGATTTACCTTTGGAAGGTTTTGATGCTGCAGTAAAGAGGCTGGAGGAGCGGGTGGAGCTGTGATCAGAGCCTGTCAGCTGCTCTGATGGAAGGTCTCAGTGATGGGTGCGACTCCTCCTGCAGCTGCTGTGGGGCTGATCTGGATTCTGACCTTGCATCGCTGCAGATCTATTGTGCAATGAGGTTTGCAGAGGAGCTGCTGCTGCAGAGGCTGACTCCCGAGCACTACTAGACCCTCCACATGGAAGGTGAGGGTGGGGGTTGGGAGGGGGTGAGATGGAGGCCCTCCACTCTGTTCGTTTTGTTCTCCTCTCCCTGAGTGCCTTGCTCCCACAGGCTGCCTGCTTGGAAGGCATCGTTGCA
>NW_019174732.1:265496-274335 GCF_002260705.1 Seriola dumerili | reverse complement strand
CAGGCAGGCAGACAGACAGACAGACAGACAGACAAGTAAACACACAGACACAGATAAACACACAGACAGACAGATAAACAGACAGACAGATGAAGAGACAGACAGACAGACAGACAGACGAACAGACAGACAGACAGGCAGGCAGGCAGACAGACAGGCAGGCAGACAGACAGACAGGCAGGCAGGCAGACAGACAGACAGACAGACAGGGCCTCATGAGTCTGAGCTCACAGTTCCTGTCTTTCAGTCCAGTTTAAGCCTGAGCCACTCATCTTCCTTATTTTCCTCTTCATGCACTTTATCAACAGACACACAGCATGATGTCTTTTATATGACCATTATCTCTGCCAACATTTTCCAATAAGGATTTATGTACAGCTCAGTCAGTGATGTTGATCTGTAAATGGAGCTGCTGGATAACAACAGGGTAAATGAAGTGACCTTTGAATCATATTTCTGTCTCCACTGTCATTATTTTCAGTAAATGGTGCAGAAAGCTGCATTTCCTCGTCTTGTTTGACATCGCTGGTTGTTCAGTCTCTGAAGCCACGGCAACCAGAGACAGTGATGCTCTCTCGCTCTCTCTCTCTCGCTCTCTCTCTCTCGCTCTCTCTCTCTCGCTCTCTCTCTCTCGCTCTCTCTCTCTCGCTCTCTCTCTCTCGCTCTCTCTCTCTCGCTCTCTCTCTCTCGCTCTCTCTCTCTCGCTCTCTCTCTCTCTCTCTCTCTGTCTCTGACCTGAATATCTCACCATCTGACACTCTAAATTAACAATATGGATTATTAGATATACCTAGAATAAAGCTCTGCAGCCATGTTAGCAGCTTCATGATTAGGGAATGGTATCATTAGTTTTTAACAGTACTACTACTCTTACCGATATTGCGCATTAATCTGGTACTTTAACGGTACTCTTATCGATACATTTTGAGGAAGAAAAAAAAACTTGAACAAACATAACATTTGTCACACTTGTGTCAATGGGTTGTTTCTGCATCCACTCTAGTAAAGCAGAGCCACACTTTGGACCGTTTAGTTCTCTCCGCCATCGTTATCTATCTAAAGGTAGGCTACGAGCTTGAGTTGGCATGTGCGCTGCATTGTCTGGTGTGTGTGTGTGTGTCACTGGAACAACAGCCCCGCCCCCCTGCCCTCCAATCACACAAACAGGAGGCAGGGAGAGAGACAGATCTCTCGTCTTCTGTGAGAATAGCAAAAGAGTTAGTGAAATAAATGTGCAAGATAACGTTTATCTAACGGAGAAAAAATAAAAACAAAACTGCTCCAGTACCGATAGCAGAACCATTAAGGTCGGAGCTTATTGATACTGCGGTCTTGAATAATGTAGCCCAGGGGCTGGTTCAATACCGTACCATCCCTATTCATGATACTGTAGTCTGAACCACACCTCTCTTCTTCTCTGAGCCAAATACTGAGGTTAGCGTATTCACATGTTCACAATGAAAACTGCACTAAGTTCAGCAGGTCTGGATTTACAGCAGCTCATTCTGCTGGTTCTCAGATGTGACTCAAACACTTCCTGTATTCACCACACACAGAAAGACTGGAGCACAGACTGTAACTAAAGATGAACCAAAGGCTAATTCATTTTCTGGCTGATTAGCTAGTTAACAAGCTATGCTAACAAGCCAGGTATGGTGAGCACAGACACTGATACCTGCTATTTAGTGCTAATATGTACATGAAATAATAGTAGAGTCTGACTCAGCTGTAAAAACAGGAGCTCAGACTAACAGACAGGCTAACTGTGACTGCACCCACATGTCACTCAAAGAGGCCACGCCCTCAATCCTCCATAACTGTAGTCCTTAATAAAATGTAAACAGGTGAGTTATATAAACAGGTGTCATGAAAATTATCTCTAGAGACCAAAACAGTTTCTGTACCAGGCTGTAAACATGTTTATTTCTGCTGTAAAGTTGGACATTTTAACATGGGAGTCTATGGGGACTGACTCACTGTTGGAGCCAGACTCTAGTGGTCATTAGAGGAACTGCAGCTTCTGCTTCTTCACTGTTATATATAGAACTAAAACCTGATTGTTAGGAACAGAAATGAAACAGGACAGATGTTGTGGTTGGTGTTCATCAAACCTGAATCTGACCTGACTGAAACTAAACTGCTCTTTGTTTATTAAGACATTTAAAGCTGCACCTAACTCAGTGTTAACATCCATAGCAACACCACCTTCACCTCCATCTGTTCATCTCTCTCTCCTCTGTCGTCTGTACATCATCTCCTTCTTGTTTATTATTTATTTATTATTAATAATTACATAAATGCTAAAGATAATAGCATCATCATAAGTAGTGGAGTTTGAAGGTTCAGAACCAGGATCAGTCCAGGAGCTGACTTTGCAATGTGCTGTGTCTTAGTAAGAAAATTGAGTTGCAGGTTTTAATTGAGTTTGTGACCTCAGTCTGTTTGTATTTACTGAGTCTGTTCCTCCAGTCCAAACAGAGACATTATGGGGTCACAGTAGAAAAAGCTCAGGTGTAAATAATGGAAGCAGTGATGAGGGTCCTGGTTCACTGTTACACCTGAACAGAACAGAGGCTTCTAGGCCTGAGAACTAGGCCTACTCTCAGTCCTGACACCATATCTCGTCAGTAACATTAATTATATTATATTAGAACTAATGATGTCTGCACTTTGCACTGTTTCACCTGTCCTCGTGATTCTCCTCCTCACAAACTCTCTTTTTAAAATAATCTGTGATTTGGGACATTTCTGCTAAAAAAAGATCTTGTTCCAGAGGAAGAAATCTTAATTACTGTCTGACAAACATTTGTTATAATTAATGCTTATAGCACGCCCACAAATGAATCACAAACAGCCAATTGTGTCGCAGGAATAGAGGTCTGCATTGCTGAAGTTTGGATGCGCGGTGAGAGGTATGAACTCAGGCCAGCATGTGATATTATTTACAGACGACGCAGTGGCCGACGGGCTTGAAGTTGGAGCGGAGTAAACAAACAAGGCGAAATAAGCGACACCGCGGGAAAAGCAGGACGCAGGTCGAAGGACGATATTTTGGCTTTTTACAGTCCAACAAAAAACAGAGCAATGTGCACTGGAAACTGTGCCAGAGACACGTTCCATCAAAGACAGGCAACACCACAAACCCGTTTCATCATCTGAAACAATATCACCAGATAGAACACACAGGAGGTAAGAAACTACAGGTCTAAACGAGTGTTAGTGGACCCTCGACAAGCGCCAGGCCACGACCCAGTGCAAATCTTCTCTGTCCATTTTTTTTATTTTTTATTTTGCAGTCTGATCATGTGACATGTGCTGTGTCACACTGCAGGACTTCATTTTCTATTTAATTTGTTGAGTAAAAAGGACTGAAAAGGATTTTGATTTTAATCATGCACATTTGATCATGTTTTGAATGTTTGTACGTCAGAGTTTTTAAATGTTCTGCTGTGTTCTGACTAAATGATACAGTTAAAACCACAAACTGTTGGGTCCTTCAATTTTCACTCAGAAGCAAAAATCAGCCTTTTGTGATAAATATCAATATCGACTGACATGGAAATTTTTATTGTGATAACAGTTTTGGCCATATCGCCCAGCCCATATCGCCCCACTCTCGATCCCATTTACAAAACTATAGTAAGTCAATGTTTTTCCCCACAGTCGGAAACATCCATCAATAAGCACATGATCAGATCTATTACAATCACTGAACAAATCACAGTGATTCAGATGTTTGACTCCAGGTCAGTTTCCAGAAGATGGCCCCACCTCCTCCAACCTGTCAGCCAACTTCTACACTTCAAATATTAAAGTCTAATGGTAGCCTGTCATGAAATGTATTTTTTATTTCCACTCTGGGAGAGTTTTTCTCAAGTGTCACCCTGAGGAGAAAGTGCTAACTCTGCACACATCTAACACAGTTCTGTTATCATCCAGGTTTATTCTGAATAATAATAATAACAATAATGGTTTTCAGTTCTCCACCATCTCTGGAGATGACTCTGTCTGTGACTGAATGAGCACAGTGAATCCATCCAAAGGGAAAAAACTCACAGCATATTCATTAATTAGTGAAAATAGGAGATAGTGTAGCAAATACTATGGACGGGCTCAGAGTGAGGCTGGAAACAGAAATAAATTAATGAATAATTTACTAATTAACTCTGCTCTTTATTAACCCTCATCCTCTCTGTACACATTATTTATAAAAGACGACGGCCCCGTGTTTGTCAGGTGATAATTTGATTAAACATTAATTAATGTAAGAAGATGCACAATGAAAATAAAACCAGACTTTTACAGAGTCCGTCTGCAAGACTGGACCAGAAAAAAAAAAAAAAAAATCACCAGTTACCTGAGTCGCTACTCGCTCAAATTTAAAGACCCCCCCATATGATGTTTCTATATAACACAGACTCATGATGATGAAATAACCACCAACACCATGACAGAGTGTTTCCATCTTGACCTGCAGTGAACCAATGACAGTCTCATTAACACAGATTCAGGGTTTCATACGTCACCGACCTCAGGAACCAATCCTGTCAACTTGTGGGGACGGAGGGCGGGGCTAAATACACCTGCAACCTTGTCAGTACAGAGAGTTAGCATTAGCATAACCGCTAACACTGTGCCAGCCACTGCCAGTTACAAGCTAACAAACAACATAAACAAGTAAAAGATGCTAACTATGCTAACCGTTCTGAAAAGATGCTAACTAGCTAACTGCTCTGATCCGTCTGCTAGTCTCTGGTTCTGGTCTCAACAGACTCACATGTGGCTGAGTCTCTCTGATGTTTCCTCCTCTGACCATCTTGATACTCTCTGCTCTTTCACCTGTCCACCTGGAGTCAGCAGGTGGTGGGCGGGGCTCAAGGCCTGATCTAAATTTCTCAACCAGTAAAGTAAGAGGAGATGAAAACCATGTTAAATTAAATATGAAACAGAGAAGAGGATTTTAAAACACGCGTGGAGAGAAATTTTAAGGAAGTATGAAAACAAATCACTGCAGTTCACCTTTAAGGCCCTTACATTGTCATGTGATATTGTGTTCCAGTGGCCCACATTGTTATGATCAGTACAGTTTATTACCCCACAGCTATAACCCAGCCTTACTCAAACACTCCCCTGGCACTAGAGAACTACTTTTCTCTCTTTGTAGCAGCATTGTTCTCCACAGACTCTGTACCATAAAAGGAAATCAGAGCAGAGCGTCGCTTCATGTGACACACTGGATGTATCACATAAACACAAGAGGCTTTTCTGGAGAGTTGACGCACATCAACCTGCAGTGGTTGAACGCTCATACTGAATCTTAGAAGCAGCAGTCTGGCCTGTCTCAGTGGACAGGTGTGGGCGAAATGAGGCTGGTTTGTGTTGCCCTAACATATGGAAATGCCACCTGCTCATCACAGTGCTGCGCTCACCAGGGCCTGATACAGACGGGGTGTGGTCCCTACAGTCCTGGTCTGATGACTGGGGAAACTACAGCTGGGAGATTAATATATAGCAACATACGTTAGCGATATATAGTCAGGCCAGTTACTGAGCAGAATATGTTGAATATAGTGTATGTATCAAGTAAAAGCAAAGTATAGTTTTTTATTTATTATTTTTATATACTGAATATATGTTTTGTAGTTTTCAGTAGGTTGTGGAAGTGCACTAATGTTACAACATCATTTCTATATTATATATTGAATTGTATATATTTAGATATTCTATATTATTTTATCTATTTATCTAAAAATTATTATCTAAAAAGGAGGTTTTAATTTTTGAAGTTCAATAAATGCATGGTGTTTTCAAAGTCAATGAGTAATCCTGTTAAATAATCCTGATCTCAATATTGATCGAAATAATTGTGATGATGATTTTTGCCATAATAGAGCAGCCCGAGGGAAACAGAGGGCGTCTGTCCTCTCGTCCGACCACCTCTGAGAGACAAGACTCAGCTTCTCCTGCTGCTCGTCTTGAATCCCTCCAACCCTCCCTGTCTAACCTGAGAGCGGGACTCCCTCAGGACAGATCACACTCCAGCCTCCTACTCTCTGCACCTCCCCTCCTCTCCTCATCAGCTCAGCCTACACAGAGCAGGGACTCATTCTATCTTGGAGTGCTGGTCATGAACATTAACTGTGTGATCAGAGAGTCATGAACAGGCCTCATCCTCCATCATTGTTCATGTCCGCTCTAATGACAATCTCCTCTATAAACAAAGGTTAAATACGTTTCCACTCCCACACAGTGAGTCAAACCTCTGCTGCACCTCTTCACTGTTTCCTCCTCACCATTGATTGTAAGTAGATAAAACTACTGATGCTTCAGCTGAATCTGTTTTTACTGCTCACTAACTCAGCTGTGGAACTAACTGTTCATCCTGCTGCTTCCTGTTTTAGCTGCTCTGCTCACTCACATTATCTCCCCTGACATTTCCTCTCAGAACTCACTCCCAGCACTTAGAACCTGACGCCTCGTTGCAGGTTCAGTTTCCCATTGTATTACAGACATCGAACAATAAGTACAGTTCCATTATATTTATCCTAAGGTGTGTCCCATTTGTTCCTTTTTCTCTTTATTGTGCGTTCATGTTAAACATGACAATAACAGTCCTGATGTTGAATCACATCAAACCCTTGAACAGTGGCTGTTCATGTCTGTCCTGAGAATGAAATATCTCAATAACTACTGGATGGATTCCCATTAAATTTAGTTCAGACATTCATGAAACCACCAGGGTGAATTTAAACACTGTGCACCTGTATGATGTCGGAGATGAATTAATAAAAAACAAGCAAATGAAAAAACAATCAGACATTGGGATTTATTCACTTTACTCAATGACTACAATCAGGATAAATAACAAAAATATGATCAGATGGCCTCCCACCCTCCCCTTGCCCCCACACACAGGTTTTGAACCATAGGTTGGAAACACCTGTATCTTCTACAGGATTTACACTGGCAGACTATAATCTATAATACATATCAACACCTGCATATATATTCTATATAGGGTCTACACCACGTTATGGTAACAACACTTTACTGAGCCAGCAGCAACATCAACACATTAGCCTACAGTACAAGCACACACTGCCCCACCTCCACCAATACTGATCAATCAGCCAGATTCTTCCATCTCACTCAGTCTCTCACACACACACACACACACACACACACAAACAAATAATAACATGTATAACCTGTATCATTCAGGATTTCCACCATATCATACATCCTGGTAAAGAGACACAATGATACAACAGCCAAATGTTTTAAAACCAACCAGTATTTTCTGACAGACAGAAATGCTGTTTAATGTTGTTGTCATTTTGCCATGTGGTTAAATCTATTAACTTTATTTTATGAAAACAAAGATCCCTATCAGTTGTTAGCAGCATCCTCAGGTATCTCATCCTGGCACCTGAATGACTGACATAGTTAGCTAATGTTTGAAATAGCTCAAAGTAACTATAGTTAGCTAAATGTAACTATGGTTGAAATAATTAGCTAAAATTTACTGTGGTTTAAATAGTTATCTAAAAGAAATCATAGTTGAAATAGTAAGCTGAAATTAACTAAAGTTAGTTAAAAGTAACTATAGTTAGCTAAAAGTTGGTTAAAAAATAGTTAGCTGAAAGTGACAATGGTTGAAATAGTTACCTAAAAGTAACTATAGTTAGCTAAAAGTTACTGTGCTTGAGATAGTTAGTTAGAGATAACTATGGTTAGCTAAAAGTAACTATAGTTAGCTAAAAGCTACTTTGGTTAGCAAAAAGTAACTATAGTTAGCTAAAACTTAATATGGTTAGCTAAAAGTTACTATGGTTAGCTAAAAGTTACTGTGGTTTAGATAGTTAGCTAATGATAACTATGGTTAGCTAAAAGTTACTATGGTTAGCTAAGTTACTGTGGTTGAGATAGTTAGCTAATGATAACTACGGTTAGCTAATAGTAACTATAGTTAGTTAAAAGTTACTATAGTTAGCTAAAACTAACAACGGTTGAAATTGTTAGCCAAAGGTAACCTTCTGATAAAACAAGCAAAAAGGAATTAATTTCTAACCTGTCACCGTCTCTTCCGTCCTCCTCAGTGTTGTTTCAGGTGTAGATGAGGGTGGTGCAGGTGAACAGGTGTGTGTCTCAGGGGTGTGTACTCTGCCTCTGTCTCAGGCTGATGTTCAGCTGAACTGACGTTGGTGGCGTTACCGTTACCGTTACCGTTACCGTCCTCCTCCTCCTCCTCGTTAGCATCCTCCTCTCCAGGCTCGTTGCTAACGCTAACCAGGTGATGTTTGAAAACAGTCCAGACAGACGTTCATCTTAGTTCCAGTTTCTCTGAATCCTCTCCTCTTCCCGCTCCACCGTTCGTTTTCATGACGTTTTTAGCTGCGTCTTTTTCAACCAGACGGTTTTACCACTAAATTCCCACGGTCACATGACCTGATACGTCATCACCTGTGTCACAACCAGCGAACCGTCAGAGAAGACTCTACATATGACATCCGGCTGTTTGTCTTATTTCCATGTTTTCAGACATTAAATCTCCTGTGGCTTTAGTAAACATGATATTGAAACAGTTTCTCAGCTGTTATTGGTGTGAAAGATCACAAAACCTTGACTAAATATGTTCATATTCATGTATTTATGTGTGTATTTTTTGTAAGAAATGTATTTTTCATGGTTTTTATGTTCAGATTACATGTGGTGATGTTTTACCTGGATTAATGTTTTGATTTTTTTTCGTCAATAAAAAAAAAAAGAAAACCAATCAAAATATTTTTCTTATCTGCAAATAAAGTAACTGTGCATTCTTCATGTTTCAACACACATA
>NW_019174732.1:240496-262996 GCF_002260705.1 Seriola dumerili | reverse complement strand
CTCAGTCAGGTGAGAGTGGAGCCCTCTGTCTGAGCGGTGTCAGTGTTTCGATGAAGATCAAGCCTGTTGTTGTGATGCTGCAGATAAATGAGCAGCTGTGCAGCTGCGCAGCAGAGGGAGGGTGGAGGTCCTCAATGTGATGGTGCCTCTGCAGCTCTGAGAGGAGTCTCAGCGGTGTCTCCTCCTCTGGTTGGAGCTGGACAGCTCAGTGTGATGCTGAAAGGCTGTCAGCAGGTTTCAGGTAACTCTCCTCTCTTATATATCCTCTTGCATCGGCTGCACTCGTCTCCACAGCTCTGCTCTCTCTAACAGCCTGTTCAAGGCGGGAATGTTGTGCCTTTATTCCAGCTCATCGTTCTGAATACAAGCTACAAACAGGGGATGGGGGGATTGTTGTTGTGCCCTTAAGCCTGCAGTAGAGCCGGATCAATGTCTGTGTAAATCCTCTTTTAAACACAGATCCTGCGACATTACCTTTAAGAAAACCTCCATTATGTGACAGCTTTGCTTATTTAGACTGAACCAGACATCGTCCCTCCCCAGTGTGTGATTTTCAGGCAGTCTGCTGGTGTCGACCTGGAGTCTGTCCCACCAACTCAGGTCCACGTGTCCAAGTGTCCTAGAGAAAGATACTAAACCTGAACACACACACACACACACACACACACACACACACACACACACACACACACANAAACAAAACCCACACACACACACACACACACACACACACACACACACACACACACACACACACACACACACACACACACACACACACACACACACACACATTATTATTATTATTATTATTATGTCCAAAACTTTCACAATAAAACCCAAAATTATACATTAATGTTCTCAGAGCTCACAGCTGAGGGATTTCTGAGTCTCTCCATCTCTGTGTCTCTCTGTCTGTGTCTCTGTTTCTGTCTGTCTCTCTCTCTGTCTCTCTGTGTCTCTCTGTTTCTGTGTCTCTCTGTCTGTGTCTATGTCTGTGTCTGTGTCTGTGTCTCTGTGTCTGTGTCTGTGTGTCTGTGTCTCTCTGTCTCTCCGTCTGTGTCTGTGTCTCTCTGTCTCTCTGTCTGTGTGTCTGTGTCTATGTGTCTGTGCTGGTTTGTCTGTGTGTCTGTGTCTATGTCTCTCTGCCTGTGTCTGTGTGTCTGTGTGTCTGTGTCTGTCTCTGTGTCTCTGTGTCTGTGTGTCTGTGTCTGTGTCTCTGTGTCTGTGTCTCTCTGTCTGTGTCTGTGTGTCTGTGTCTCTGTCTCTGTGTCTCTGTGTCTGTGTCTGTGTCTCTCTGTCTGTGTGTCTGTGTCTGTGTCTCTCTGTCTGTGTCTGTGTCTCTCTGTCTCTCTGTCTGTGTCTGTGTCTGTGTGTCTGTGTGTCTGTGTCTCTCTGTCTCTCTGTCTGTGTCTGTGTCTCTGTGTCTGTGTCTGTGTCTGTGTCTGTGTGTCTGTGTCTGTGTGTCTGTGTCTCTGTCAACCTGAGATCATGACAGGAAAACACTGACAGTCTCTGCAGCTTGAGAGAGAGAGACTGAAGAATAAAGGAGAGAGAGAGAGGTGAAGTGAGGGAGTCAGAGCTTCCAGTGAGGAGGAACTGAACTCACATCTACAGAATTATAATGTGAAATGACAAAAGGGGTGTGTGTGTGTGTGTGTGTGTGTGTGTGTGTCTGTGGGGGGTGGGGGGGGGGGTGGAACTTAATTATCTATACTCTCCTTATTGGCAGAAATGCAGCACTGCTCTCCTTCCTACTGTCAGCTGAAGACTGAAGATGGAGGAGGATTAGATTCACTGTAGATGGAGAACAATGCTGCTGGACTCACATTAACTGCACTTACATGTAAGAGGATACACACACACACACACACACACACACACACACACACACACACACACACACAGAGAATAAACCACTTTCAGAGACACTGGGGCTCTAGTGTCTCTGTTCATCTAAATAGAGTTTTTATAACTTCTTATATAACTTCTATATAATCACTTATTTCATTTTAATGCTTTATTATTTCATTTATTATTATTATTAATATTATTATTATCATTGTTATAAAGAGCGCAGTCTGTATTAAAGTGACCTCAGATACAACACTTTCTGTTATGATGTGACATCATATAATTCAAACTGACTTGGTCCTTGTCAGCTGGAGGACTGAAGTGCTGAGATGTTGAGATGTGGACCTCGTCTGTCCTGACAGGAAGCTGCTTCTGTGACTCATTCAGCTGCAGCAGGATTAATATTCAGGGAAAAAATTTGGCCAGTGTCACTTCACAGGTGAACACAGAGACCAGCTCCACCTGATCTAAGTCTGAGATCTAGATCTGGATGAGGATGGAAAACTAAAATCAGATCTGTGTCTTGTTGAAGTGGTTATCTCTTCAGTCTGATCTGATCTGAAATCTGTCAGAGCAGCAGGAGTCAAACTCTGTGGTTGGTGTTTCATGTCCATCATCATCTGTTCTCTGTCCTCAGTGAGCTGAGGTCAGCTGACTTCATACAAAATAAAATGATCAAATGTTTGTACTAAATTTTCCTGAGGCACAGACAAACCTGATGTCCTGTCGGCCATCTTAGTTACCTACTGCGTCTCTGTAGAGACTGACACACAGCTGCATCTCCAAACACAGACACAACACAGTGGCTTTTGGCTGTGACATGAACAACCTCCTTGTGTGTGTGTGTGTGTGTGTGTGTGTGTGTGTGTGTGTGTGTGTGTGTGTGTGTGCGTGTGTGTGTAGAAAACAGCTGTTTATCAGACAGATATTTACTTCCTCTCCTTCACGTCCACTGATCGTTAATGTCTTCATCTGCTTGTTCAAAGTAAATGTTCACAGAGGTTCAGTTTGTCATAAACTGATTTTATTTTTCTGTTGTTGCAGGTTGATGTTTGTTTTCCCAGTGACTCGATGTGATTGGATGTTTCCTACGAGGACGTAGGTTTGCATATGGACCCTTTTAGGAGAACAGAATTGCCCCTACCAATATGTGAGTGAACTTGTTCACACTATGTTTGGAGTGAAGTCAAATTAGAATACTGATGTTCCCTCCAAGAGGCTACGTCTCCAAGACAACCGATGTAGACATGCTAGCATTTGATTGGCTGAAAGGGCGGGGGCTATCTGAAGGCTTACGTCATGTGAGAAAAAATATCACAGTGGAACCTGACGTCACCAGAAAAATGTCAACTGATGTTATTTAACTATGTTAGCTAGCGTTAACTAGTAAACTAACCCTGGCTTCTGTCTTCTGTAGGCTAGCAGTCAGATTGTTAGCAGTCAGGTTGTTAGCTGTCAGGTTGTTAGCTGTCAGGTTGCTAGCTGTCAGGTTGCTAGCAGTCAGGTTGTTAGCTGTCAGGTTGCTAGCTGTCAGGTTGTTAGCAGTCAGGTTGCTAGCTGTCAGGTTGTTAGCTGTCAGGTTGCTAGCAGTCAGGTTGCTAGCTGTCAGGTTGTTAGCAGTCAGGTTGTTAGCTGTCAGGTTGCTAGCAGTCAGGTTGCTAGCAGTCAGGTTGTTAGCAGTCAGGTTGTTAGCTGTCAGGTTGCTAGCAGTCAGGTTGCTAGCAGTCAGGTTGTTAGCAGTCAGGTTGCTAGCTGTCAGGTTGTTAGCTGTCAGGTTGTTAGCAGTCAGGTTGCTAGCTGTCAGGTTGTTAGCTGTCAGGTTGTTGGCTGGAGTAAACATAACATGGCGGATATATCAAAGTATGAGTTTAATTTCTGTTGAGAAATCCCATGAAAACGTCTCCATGAATGAATGGTTGTGTAGAGAGTTGAGCAGCTGATGAGGAAACAGGTTTTAAAATGATGGTGTGATTAAATATATGTTATTATGGATTAATTGTAAATGACTAACTTACATTGAATGTAACCATAGTGACATGGTCCACCTGTCTGATGTGAGTAAGTTATTACTGTTACTGTTTGATTTAAATATAAACTCAGATCTTACATGTTAATAAAGCATTTGGTTGACAGCATTAAAAAGTCAATCTGTTTGTTTTGGAGAGGGGTGGCGGGGTTGTTGCATCCCTATGAGACCAAACCCCCGCCCTTGGTTATCTACAGATCTAACGTGATGACCTCACTCTGAAGTCCAGTCAGATCTACATTAACATTGTGCAGACAGAGAGTCTGGATCAGACCCAGCTCTTTAAACACATCACTTCTGCTCCACTGATGAGATTTCATAGGAAAATCAAAACACAAACTGGGCCAAATATCAGTGGAAAGGAAACGAGCTGCAGAACTGAATCATCAAACATTTCACCTCAATATTTTAATGAGACACTCATAAAAAATCTGATCTCTTCTCTTCTCTCAGACGGTAGTTTTAATGAATCAGGCTGATTTCAGTGGAGTAAACAGGAGCCGCGCTGATTCACCAGCTCTCATTTATCACACATCTGATTAATGACACTGATACAAAACAGTCAAACGAGCTCTGATTGGATCACACATTGATAAATCTGATGCAGCTGTGGAAACAACAACAACCAGCTTCATACATTTACATCTCATTTACATACGACACTGCCTCATTCATGCAGCTGTGGTGACTTCTCCTGCGCTGCTTCAGCTCAGAGTCAGTGGAAAGAAAACCTCTGACATCACTGAACCAAACATCTGTAAACATCTGATGTCACAGAGATGAGACGACCTGAACCAGGAAGTGGATTCAGGGATTTATTCAAACACAAAGGTCAGAAGTGAAGATCAATACAAGTCCGATCAAACAGGTGAACAGCAAAGAATCCAAAAACTCATGTAACAGAAACTGGTGTCAGATCACGGGAACGCGGGAACGCGGGAACGCGGGAACATGGGAACACGTGAACACGTGAACACGGGAACACAGTAACCGTGTCAGAAACAGGGACAAAAAGATTCTGAACTTATAAAGTGATGTTGAATAATAATATAATAATGATAATAATAACAATAAAAAGTTTTTAGCTGCAAGTCAGTCTTTGTAAACCCTTTAAAATAAATGAATAAATCTGCAGAGAAATTCAAGTTTGTACAAGTGAAAAAGATTTGCTGTAATAAAGATCTGTGAACAAAGGATCAGTGGAGAGGTGACACTGTGAACATGTGTATACAGATGCTGTGACATGGAAGTATAAATTTTGGTCAGGCAAGCATCAAAACATGAAGCATCAACAGTGAAGAACCAGAAGCTGCAGTTCCTCTAATGGCCACTAGAGTCTGGCTCCAACAGTGAGTCAGTCCCCATAGACTCCCATGTTAAAATGATAATAACAAACCGACATGCCCCCAAGTCTCAGCTCCGCACACGCCCCTCCTCTTTGACTATGTTTGGATTAACTGGGAGTTAGGGGCGGAGACAGACACTGCCAAGATGGTGACAGTGGAGTGGCTCACTCTAAGCTTCAGAAACCTGTGGGTGATGTCACAGAGGTGACGGCCATCTTTGTTTACAGTGTGTGGGTGAAGGTGGTGTGAGCTCTGACACACACATTAAACATCATCAGATAAAAACAGATCAGCCACATTAAGACCAGTTATCATTCTCACAGAGCGTCAGAGCACACAGAATCTCAAACACTGACACCTCATTGGACTGTTGATTTTCTGGCTCCGCCCCCATCACAGGAAGCTACAGCAGATGAAACTGAACCAAAATAAAAACCAGGTCACTGTGTGAACAGCAGTCGAGCCTCAGAGTGATGATACTGGTTTAACAGCTCTCTCTGGATTTATTGGCGTCGGCCAAGAAATCACTTGCAGGTGATTTGTGGACCATATATATACTTCCTCTTTCTCTGATTACACACATGCGAATCAGTGTAATTACTCCAGAGCTGGGAGTCTAAATTTGAATTTGTGATGATAACGTGAAGATCTTCAATTAATATTCAGCAATAAATTCTTTTCTGTTCCATCTCTTGGGCACAGGGAGAGAGGAGGGGGGAGAGAAAGTAGGGGGGAGGCAGAGGAGCTTAAAAGGCTCGAGCTGCAAATATATAGATGCAATAAATCACACATACAGTGGATAATTAGTGGAGCAGGGCGGCGGGGAAGGGGGAGGAGATAAGATGGTGGACGAGTGAAGCTGTGGAGAGAGACTCTGTCACTGTTATCAGCTAATGAAGGGGATGGAGGGAACAGGAGAGGTGGAGGGAACGGCCCGACAAAGGCCCGACAAGGAGCCGACAAAGGCCCGACAAAGACACAGAGAGATGGGTGGGACGAGTTGGTCACCTGTTGTCACAGGAACAAAAGGTGATGGCTGCACCAGCTGTGGATAAAGAAGAACAGATGACAATAACACAAACACTGGGACTTTTGGGAGCTCAGGGGCTTCTGGGTAACTGAGTTTATCTCTAACATGACAACAGCAGAGGTCAGGACTGTTTTTAATGTGTTACACACATTTATATGACTGAATTACACAAATAAGCAGAGCTAAAATGAGCTAAGCTAAACTAAGATAAGATAGGTCTATTCCTTCATCAGTCCCACAGTCGGGACATTAATCGTGTTACAGCAGCAAAGTGACAGAACAAAGAAAGAAAAACTGTAAGATGACAATATCAAGTATTTAAAAAGATCAATAACGTAATAATAATATAATATAATATGTACAATAGATCTTTAAGTATATAAATAGAAGAAAATCAACAAATAGGTTACACAGACGGTTAGTTCAATTACTGCACATGGTGAACTGCCAGTCTTTGGTGTGTGTGTTTGACTCAAGAGTTCACACACACACACACACACACACGATACATCAGGGGCAGGTTGTAGTTCAGGATCTTGGACATGTGGACCGGAGTAGCCGGGAATCGAACCCCCGACCTTTCGATTAGTAGACGACCTGCTCCGCCTCCTGAGCCACAGGCAGCTGAGCTCCTAATTAACAAATTAATGGCTGTGATGTGGAGTGAAATCCAAAATAAAACACAACCTCAGAGTTTTCAAAATAAAACACAACGTTAGAGTTTTCAAAGTAAAACAGGGCCAGTCGAGTGGACGGAGGAGGAAACGTAGAAGAAGAGATGTAAAATAAAAGATATTAGGATGTCGACTTAGACATAAAAGGTTTCCTGCAGTGTTTGATGAACAGTGAATATCTGAACTGACTGACTGTGACAGCTTTCTGCTCAGGCTGGTTTCAACTCACTGATGTGAAACGTGATATTGGACATGTGTCCTCAGTCTTTTGGTGTTTGCACATCATTTTTATTGTGTCAGTGTTTGATGTGTAAGTGTGTGTCACAGCTCCTCTATTATATACAGGTGTACTCAACCTTTACCTGAGGAGAACCATGTTGTCATGTTCTTCAGTCTTTGTCTGAACACGTGTCACTGGACGACTGCCTCCATTCACTCATCTCATCTGCATGTTCGTGGGAAATCAGAGATAAAGACAGTTCGTAAAATAAAATGATAGAAGAAGAAAAACAAAGAAGTCAAGATTTATTTCTGCTTCCACCAACAAGCCCCCCCCCCCACACACACACACACACACACACACACACACTGCAACCAGAGATTTACTTTTCATTAGGTTTTATTTGGACGACTCTCACCTCCAAACACACACACACACACACACACACACACACACACACACACACACACACACACACACACAGTGACAATAACAGAGTAATGAACAAACACACATTGAATGGCAGAGCATCAACACAGGGATCCAAACCTTTCACTGTGGAGCCAGCAGAGATGAGCCAACACACACACACACACACACGCACACACGCACACACGCACACACGCACGCACACACGCACACACGCACGCACGCACACACACACACACGCTCACCCACACGCACAGTCACACACGCGCTAAAATTACACACACATACGCGTCCACACACACACACACACACACACGCACGCTCAGCCCTTGGCAGGCTTCCCCACCTGAGCAGTGTCAGACAGGTGCCTGTGGCCTTGTGAAGAGCTCTCTATTTCTCTGTCTGACTGCATGTACACTCTCACAGTGTCCAGGCAGTGTTTAGATTACCTGTGTGTGTGTGTGTGTGTGTGTGTGTGTGTCCACTGCAACATAACACAATATGTAAAAGGACAGAACATGAGTGAACAAAGATCAATGTTTTGACTCTGAATAAATGTTGCATAAAAAGTTAAATAAACACGAACAGTGAAACATGAAGTCACAACAACAACAACAACACACAGACAATATACACTAACATACTGTATATATAACATATATACATGTATATACATATATGTGTATGTATATATACTGTATATACATGTATGTACAGTATATATACCTACAGATATAAATATATATATATATAGTGCTGAATGAAAGTAAAGAGCAGTAAAATCTATAGTTGCAGCCTTTAATAAATAAATAATAATAGCGAACATGGTTGGTGACGGCAGGATTAGGAACATGCTGCTGTTTTTAATTGAAACACTAATTGAAAGTGTTACTGAGCAGCAGATCTGTCAATAACAGCCTTTATTTCATTATAATGATTCATGCTCATGCTTGTCCTCAGATTAGGAGGAGGTGCTGCTCACACTGAGACAGCCTGATACATGTGAAGTGATGAGGAGGAGCAGGAGGTGGGAGGAGCAGCACAGGATGTATATGCTGAATGTTAATACATTGGTGTTACAGCTTTTCTCCTGTGGACGACTTTCACTGCTCATCAACAGTCGGACTCACTGACACGTTGGTTTGGGGGGGGGTGAGGGGGGTGATGGAGCAGCTGATCGGAGGTGTGCAGGGTGGAGGGATGCAGGGGGCTGATGGAGGCTCTCAGACTCAGACCCAGAGGAAACAGTTCAGAGTAGATTTATCCTGAGCAACACGCTGGGGTCAGGGCTGAGGAGGAGAATGGGTCCCCTGAGGCGACTTCTGGCCAGAAGTGGAGGGGGGTGGGGGGTGGGGCGGTGTGGGGGGGCGGAGAGTGAGAGTAATAATTCCCATGAGGCCTTTAGAACGGAAGCTAAGTGCACTTGTGTTGTCAGCAGGAGAGGAAGCTGCAAAGACACACAAAGTGATGTTAGAGGACCGAGGACAGCAACAGTCATTAACCCCTCAGGGTCTGAGAGACTTGGACTTCCTGTTCATCAGCTGGACCCTCCTCACACTTTAATGAGACACACAAAGGGAAAATCCTCAGACATTATTGTCCAATATCTGCAGCTGTTGATATATTTAAATATCTCTGCACATATTATTATTGTGATCTTTTTTTATTTCTAGTATTTGATATTGTCATTTTATTTATTTGAACTGTCACTTTGCTGCTGTAACTCTGTAAATGTCCCCACAGTGAGAGCAATGAAGGACTGTCCGATCTTTTCTTAGTCTCTCAGAGTTGCACACAAACTGTTTCAGTCATCGTCACAGGACAGATGTTCTCCTGTTTTAATAAATCCAGATGTGAACACAGGTAATGTAACATATCACACATGCTAAAGGGATAGCGCAGGCTAACCGTTAGCTTCATACACAGTTAGCCAGGGGGAAGTAAAAGATGATGGATTAAGCCTCTGGGCATCAACACTCTGCCCCACACACACACACCACACACACAACACACACACACCAAGCAACACAGCACACACGACACACACACACACAACACACACACACACACACACACACAACACACACACACACACACTGCACACACACACACAACACACGCACACACACAGACAGACAGAGGTTTATTAACTCCTTCTATCCCCCCGATATCTGGATCCTATTGTTCCATATTGCTGGTGAATGATGATAATATGCTTAAACTGACTGGAGTTCAATGAGGCGTGCAGAGCCCAGGTTGTCTCAGGGTTAGAGGCCCGTTACCCAGCATGCTCTCCTCTGGTTAATCCAGTCGGTCCTGTCCCGTGCGCTCAGCCTCGGGGAGTCCTGCAGAGAAAATGGCCGTGCTAACGCCTGGGGCAGTGCGCTCAGCTATTGATCAGATGAGAATTTACCCTTGGTGTCTGAAGGACGAGTTTGTAACCTCAAACTGCAGCAGCTCTCTGGGGTCCGGTCTTTGTTCTGGATCAGGATGTGGTGAAAGCTCAGAGTCCAGGACTCTGAGTCTCTGTTTCCTCTTTGTCTGCTTCACTCTTTGATTCTTAAAGGGACAGTTGAACATCTTCACTGTGACTGAGCGAGCTGAGAGGACGCTCCTCGTCCTGACATCTGAACAGAGCTGGAATCAGGATGTGTTAGCCTAGTTTAGCATAAAGACTGGAACCAGGAGGACACAGCTCATCGGGGTCTGTACCAACACTTGTAATGCTCTATGATTAACAGGTATCTCACCTGTTTCACCTGAACATTAACTCAAGTCAGTGATGACGGACAGACCCACAACACCTGGTTGAATAAATTATTATTATTACATTTTTATTAATTATTAGAACATTATTGTTAATTAACATCTTTTCAGAACAGTTAGAGCAGCTAGCTTCTTGTCAGAGGATTTAATGTAGTTAGCATCTTTTCAGAACTGTTAGCGTAGAGAGCATCTTTTACTTATTTATGTTGATGTGGCTGACACAGTATTAGCAGTTGTGCTAATGCTAATTCTCTATCTGTACTGACAAGGTTTCAGATTCATTAATGTTCCTCTGTGTCTCTTACTCATCATTGTTACCTCTTCAGTACCTGGTGTTACATGACATCATCACTGCAGGACCACAGTACTCCACCTGAGCTTCTTGACCACATCTGGCTGCCCAGACAACATCTGGAGCAGCAGCACAGAGTCTCAATAACACTTCAGTCCTCTGCTCTGCTGCCTGTTTGTCATCTGCAGGGGGGAGTATTTTAAGGTAAACACAAGAAACTTGTGCTACAGAAAATGGAGCAGACTCAGTGAATAGCTCCCTAAGCTTAACATCCTAAGTCTTATGATAAGTATTAATTTAGTTATACAGACTAATGAGCAGTGATAACTAACATGTCTTTGGGGTCATCAGGTGGGAACCTCCTTTCACCAGTGTTTCGTCTAGTTGGTCCCACGACACCTCCAGGAGGCTAGGCAGTGATCACTGGCGTCCCAGAGTCACCCCCCTAATGCCAGCCATCACTGCTCCTCACACCACAACTATTTTGTCCTTTACCTTGCCTATGCTACCACACACAACATCATCAACTAGGACAAAACACACCAGCAGATTCAGCAAACAAACTCCCCTAACCAGTTCTGTTCTGTTGTGTAGGACTAGATTTTTTTTCCCAGAAAGTGGTGGCCAGTTTGAATGAGGGAGGTAGAGTCAGGGAGAGGTGCCTGTTTGGGCTAGCTCTCCCCCGCCGGATTAGGCTGTGCTCTACCTCCCCCTACTCCCCCACTCTCCAAGACAGTACAACTCACCTAAACAGTCACAGACCCACTACAAACCAATTCAGAGCAATACAAACAAACAATACAGGCCAACTCACCTGGACTAACCGCATGGTCTCAAAGAGGTTCACACAGGCCACACCCCCCACTTAAAAACACTTCCTCTTCCTGGATTTGTCTTCTTGGCTTCTGCTAAGAGTCTGTTCTATGCCTAAGTGCTCCCCCTGTGGGCCCCCAGCTACCATTACTTCTTCTATATCCAAAATCCACTGACTGGATTTACTGCCTCATCTGACATGTCCTTTACTATTTTCCTCACACTCATGGAAAAAGATAATGGATTAAACTCTGGGGCAGGTCTGTGTCAGATGAGGTTCTCCCCCCGACCCCCAACCCCCACCACCTCCACCTCCCCGGGCAGCAGTGACTGAGCTTCATATTACAGCCATTTCCTGCTGCTTTACTTTGTGTCTAGGGAAATAAAGAGGATTCACTGTTGTGTCACTGAGGCTTCATCACAGCCAATCACCTCTTCAACAGGTATCTGTGGTGCACAGGTAAACTCAGAGTTCTCTACTATTGTTCTCTACTATTCTCTATTGTTCTCTACTGTTCTCTATTGTTCTGTACTGTTCTCTGTTGTTCTGTACTATTGTTCTCTGCTGTTTTTCTATTGTTGGCACCGGAAAAAACCTGTTTCAGACACTTTTAAAAACGGCCAATGAAACAATCCAATCTGGGGATCCGTCTTCAGACCGAAGCCTCGTCCCTCCCTGGCTCATATAGAGCTCGTCTATCTTTCTGTCTCTGTCTGTCTCTGTTTATCTTTCTGTCTCTGTCTATCTGTCCCTCTGTCTGTCTCTGTCTATCTTTCTGTCTCTGTTTATCTTTGTTTATCTTTCTGTCTCTGTCTGTCTGTCTATGTCTCTGTCTATCTTTCTGTCTCTGTCTGTCTGTCCCTCTGTCTGTCTCTGTCTATCTTTCTGTCTCTGTCCCTGTCTGTCTCTCTGTCTGTCTCTCTGTCTGTCTCTGTCTATCTTTCTGTCTCTGTCTGTCTCTCTGTATCTTTCTGTCTCTGTCTCTCTGTCTGTCCCTCTGTCTGTCTGTGTCATGGCTGTCCTCATGTCTGCTTCATGTCCACTGATGCATACGAATGTGTCCAGGACATTATATTGATGTAGCGGCTCCCTACCTGCCTCCAGCCGCTCTGCATGACCCGCTCACACCCCTCCTCCATTGGTATTCATGCACCGGACCTATTTCTCCTCTCAGCCGCCTCTGCCTTTGTCCCTGAGCAGATCACTGAGGACTGGACGCAGCGTAGTGGAACCATGTTGGTATTTCCTGTAAGCTGCAGCAGGGTCCAGGCGTGTCAGCACCTCCCAGAGACCTTCACTCGTCCCCAGAGGTGACAGCTCAGTCCCATGTATTACAGCACCCCCCCCCCCAATGGAAAGACAGAGGCTTCATCTTCACTGACAACACATCACAGTGAGGAGCAGAGCTCATAAATGAATAATTCTATCTAAAAATAAATCATGGAGCAAAGAGGAGCTGCTGTGTTGATGATGGAGACTCTGACTGTCCACACTAACCAGCCCTGACTCCAATAGAAGCTGAGTTCATACATGAAGGTCACAGTAGGAGTGAACACAACCCTGAGCCGTGTTCAGATCATCCACCATGTAGTGTTTACTACAGAAAGACTCACTGGGGGGAAGAGCAGTTCAAATGTTTCAGTCTCTACTTGGATGTCAAACCGATAATTCTTTCTGTCACATAAACAGAACATCTGCATCACGTGATGAAAATGAAATACATGTTATGTCATGTGCTATTTTTATGCGTCTTTTATGTGTTATGTTTGTTTTAATATGTATTGAGGGAGCAGTCTTTACTCTGTTTGTGTTACTTTAAGTTTTTCTGACTGTTTGGATCTCACTGTTGTCCGAAGCTCATTTCCCTTCAGGGACAATAAAGTTTATGTTTATCTTTTTTTTAAATTGCTTTAAAGCAACAAGCCACAGTACTGTGAAAGGATATAAATATATATGTAAATATATTACTGTAGACGTCTGAGGAGCACTATGCTCCCCTGGCTCAGCGGGTATAAAATCACATTAGCTAGCAGCTAACATTAGTGGTTAACCTGATAGCAAGATAACTTGTTCTTCTGCAGCACTTTAATGAGACAGACCACAATGCATGATGGTCTAGCTGGATCGATGGAGTGCAGAGCTTCTGCACCTGACATTCTGTAGCTATGTTTCCATCCCAGTTTCGTGTAAAACAGAAGCAACATGGCGACAGATTTCCAGCCTGTTCTGAGTGTTGGGACGAGGATTTCCATGACATCCATCTAGTTGTAGTGTTTAATGGAAGGTGACGAGACGTCTGCTGCACATGACGACAGTGAGGCAAAGCTCTAGTATCTGACGGCAGCCACGTTCTGGGAGAGAATAGTCAGCAATGTTTTTGGATGTCATGTGACTGAAATGTGGAAAAATTGTTTCCATATCATTTGTGTGAAATATTACTTTGTCAAACAGTCAAAAAGAAAAGTTGACATTTACACTCCTGGTTTTTAGTTTCCACCTGCTGATGAAGCAGGTTCATGGAAACTTGTCTGGAAACAACAACACACACGTGTTTACTTGTACACAGAGCAGGAATGTGAGGTCGTGTTAACAACAGGTGTGAACTGACGTCAGGCTGTGATCAGATCACCTGAGACCCTGCAGGTTGATGCAGGAGTGAACAGGAAGTTTTCTCTCCATTAAGTTTTAATCTGAGTGACAGTAAAAAGTCTGGAATCAAACCAGTGTGACCTTTGACCCATGTCTTATGTTATTCAGTTTTTTCATACATATAAAAAATAAACAGCCTTTAAAACAGAGTGTATTCCAACACTAATGAACAGACTTCACACGTCTGGCTCAGAGTCACAGCTTCAATGTGTCCTCCTTTCTCTATAAGCTTTACTTTGTTCATATGCACCAGGGTTTAATTATATCTGCAGTGCTTACACACTCTGGTTTTATATTCTCACTCCAGCCTGGGAGACACAGCCGGGGCGGGTGGTGGGGGGTCTGCCCTGGTCTGGAGGAGATCCTGCTGAGACCAGGGCAGGCAGATCCACATCCTGCTGCTGAGACAGAACCAGCATCAGGACTGAAACTGTGGTGGAGGGTCGGCTTCTCAAGGACTCTTCAAACCACATCATGTGTTTAGTGTCTCCAGTGAACCCCCCCCCCCAACCCCCCACCCCGCTTATTGAAAAGCTGTAGGCTGTTGAATATTCAGAGGAGCTTGTCGATGAACAGTATCACTGTAGGGACTAAAGGGAAGATGGTGGAGCCTGGTTATTGATCTCTGATTACTCTGATAATTGAACCTCTGCTTCACCGATCAGTTTCCTGGGACTGACTTTAAACTTTTATTCTCTCATGTTGTTGATCCAGAGAAGACTCATTTTTCAAAATCATCCAGTTATAACTTTAAAGTTTGAAGATGTAAATCTACCTGGATTCAAGCAGAGTATTCATAAAGTTGGAAAAAGGGACCATCTGTTAATCCTGCTCTGATTAGTCAGAGAACAGCAGTGAAGTCGAGATAATGATAATATGATCAGACTGGGCGCTAGTTCAGTGTTTGTCACTAGGTTCACCCCGGGGTGTCGGCCAGAACACCACTTAAGGCCAAGTTTCCAGAGTATAGATAAATAAAGGGCTGAGAGACGTAGATATGCCGTTTACTCCTTTCTTTACTTCTCCCTTTGCAGCAACACATACAGGTATTCCACTGTTCATGCAATAACAGCTGGATGTTATGGGTGTGTGGGTTTCTACAAAGAAAAAATAACAAAATACAATTGAATGAAGGATAACAAAACATATACATACATTACTTTCACCCATATGCAGTAATATGCATAATATTACCAACCTAATATAAACACTAATTGTAAACAGAGGAAGTAACCAAATGGCTACAATTACACTTCTCTCTCTCCTTTACACAATCACAGGAACAACCAAACCCAAAACACTCATTACACAGGTTTCTCAGACATATTAAGACTGTGTTAAGTTACTGCTAATGTTGACATAACACTTCCTGTTATTTATGATTCGTGTTAAATCCTCCCGCTGACGAACCGGCAGGATGCTTTTATTGTGAAACCTACAGACACACTACGTCCTGTCACCGAGTTAGCATAACCTCATTATCAGTACAGGTAATAACCCTTGACACCAACCACTTCGTATGTTAGCTCAATCATAAAACACTCTGAACAATACCAATAACAGGTAATAAATGTATGAACATGTTCTGAACTCGACATGACACATTTCGATCCGACGTGCTGAGTCAGGTGAGCCGAGGGCCGTAACTAGCGTGCATAACCCGGCTATCATTAGCATAGTGATCACATGATGCACCTAAGCTCCGACTTCTCCTCCACATTGGCTGACAGAAGTTATCTATAGCTGCATCAACGCCAGGAAATACAATACCACAAGTAATGCAGCGGATAAATACTCACTGTTTCATTCACGCACAGAATCACTTGGAATAAAGTTGTTGCACTGCACAACCGCAGCCCATCACTCTGACTGAAGCCCACAACTTCTTTACTGCGTGACGTCAGGTACGGTGTCTCACCGTCACGTGGGTTGATTCACCCTATAAATTACCAGCACTGAATATACAGCTGCCTAACAGCACATCAGACAGAGAAGCCCCATGTGGGCAACAGGACTTAATACTCTAACCTTAACAAGGCCTTTTCTACAAGCAGTGTTCTCTGTGTTCCCTGTTCTCTGTTCTCTGTGTTCTCTGTTCTGTCTGTTCTTTGTGTTCTCTGTTCTCTGTGTTCTCTGTGTTCCCTGTTCTCTGTTGTTCTCTGTGTTCCCTGTTCTGTCTGTTCTTTGTGCTCTCTGTGTTCTCTGTGTTCCCTGTTCTCTGTGTTCCNCACAACTTCTTTACTGCGTGACGTCAGGTACGGTGTCTCACCGTCACGTGGGTTGATTCACCCTATAAATTACCAGCACTGAATATACAGCTGCCTAACAGCACATCAGACAGAGAAGCCCCATGTGGGCAACAGGACTTAATACTCTAACTCTTAACAAGGCCTTTTCTACAAGCAGTGTTCTCTGTGTTCTCTGTGTTCCCTGTTCTCTGTGTTCTCTGTTCTGTCTGTTCTCTGTTCTCTGTTGTTCTCTGTTCTGTCTGTTCTTTGTGCTCTCTGTGTTCTCTGTTTTCTGTGTTCTCTGTTCTGTCTGTTCTCTGTTCTCTGTGGTTCTCTGTTCTGTCTGTTCTCTGTTCTCTGTGGTTCTCTGTTCTGTCTGTTCTCTGTTCTCTGTGGTTCTCTGTTCTGTCTGTTCTCTGTTCTCTGTGGTTCTCTGTTCTGTCTGTTCTCTGTTCTCTGTGGTTCTCTGTTCTGTCTGTTCTCTGTTCTCTGTGGTTCTCTGTTCTGTCTGTTCTCTGTTCTCTGTTGTTCTCTGTGTTCCCTGGTCTCTGTGTTCTCTGTGTTCCCTGTTCTCTGTTCTCTGTGTTCTCTGTTGTTCTCTATGTTCTGTGTTCTCCGTTTTCTTTGTTGTTCTCCGTTGTTCTCCATGTTCTCTGTTCTCTATGTTCTCTGTGTTCTCTGTTGTCCTCTGTTGTTCTCTGTTCTCTGTGTTCTCTGTTCTGTCTGTTCTTTGTGCTCTCTGTGTTCTCTGTTTTCTGTGTTCTCTGTTCTGTCTGTTCTCTGTGTTCCCTGTTCTCTGTGTTCTCTGTGTTCTCTGTTCTCTGTGTTCTCTGTTCTCTGTGTTCCCTGTTCTCTGTGTTCTCTGTGTTCTCTGTTCTCTGTGTTCTCTGTTCTCTGTTGTTCTCTGTTCTCTGTTGTTCTCTGTGTTCTCTGTTTTCTGTGTTCTCTGTGTTCTCTGTTCTGTCTGTTCTTTGTGCTCTCTGTGTTCCCTGTTCTCTGTGTTCCCTGTTCTCTGTTCTCTGTGTTCTCTGTTCTCTGTGTTCCCTGTTCTCTGTGTTCTCTGTTCTATCTGTTCTTTGTGCTCTCTGTGTTCCCTGTTCTCTGTTGTTCTCTGTGTTCTCTGTTCTCTGTGTTCCCTGTTCTCTGTGTTCTCTGTTCTCTGCGTTCACTTGTTCTCAGGTGTAAATGTGAGAACTGAATCTCACCTTTTTCTGATAGAGAACACCTGTATGACTCATCAGTTAGTGTAGGAGGGAACCTCAGGTGTTTCTGTAAATGAAGGTTCCTCAGTGTTTGCCTGTGGATGAGTTGGAATGACCTGTAGTAACCTTACGGTGTGATGTAACCCTGTGAAAAAGCTGGTGGATGTGTGTGAGGGTGGAGGAGTCTGGGAGTTTCAGAGCAGTCGTAGTCAAGGAGACAGACTCAGGTGACTCCGTCTCTAGATGTTTGATGTTTTGACAGAGAGAACTTCTTCACATTTGGCACAAACGTTCACCTGGACTCAAGGATCAACTGAGTAGAATGTGGTGGTCAAACGTCAAAGGTCGAAGGTCACTGTGACCTCACAGAACATGTTTTCCGCCAAAACTCATAAATTAATTCTCCAATTGTGACACAATTTAACTCAAATGTCTTTAGGGATGAAATAAAGTGAATATATTTTATATCCAAAAGGTCAAAGGTCAATTTCACTGTGACATCATAATGTTGGTGAAGGAAACAACAGGAAGTGATTCTACTTCCTCATTCTGATGTTTGACATGAGCATTAACTGGATCAGCTGCACACACACACACACACATACACACATATAATTTAGAGTGGATGTATATATATATATAAATATATATATATATACAGTATGTATATACATAGGAATATGTGCATATATAAAACCTCATTCCCATGGAAATGAGCGTGATAAGAAAGAGCATATTAAAGAAACACAGCTGCTATTAAAAACTGTAGCATCATCAGAATCCACAGCTGGCTGCAGCCTGTCAGGAAAAGCATTTACAGCTCTTTGAATTATTCATTCCTCACATTACAGATAGAGGCTGTTATAATCTTATAATGATGATTCTGCTCCTCCATCCACTGTCACACTCACAGTGGAACAGCACAGCTCAGACATGTACGACATGCTCCTCAGCTTCATCTTCAACATGTTTTATTCACCCAGCTTCATCTGAGATTCTCTTAATTCCTACAAAACATTTACAAGCTCAGGAATCCGCTCAGCGACGGAGTAATTCACTGATGGATTCTCTCTTCTCTCCCATGCAGCTCATCTCAGGCAGCAGGCAGGTACTTCCTGTTTCCTTTTATTACACTGTTATTGTTATTATCATTGATTATTTTGATTTTTTTATTGATTGAAAGGTGCTGTTATTAATGACAACACCATCACACCTGTGGGTATCACTGTTATCATTTTCACTATAACACCAGTTGGACAGCCTGAAGACAAAAGTACAAACTGTCCAGGTCACAGAGGAACTGAACCCAACATCCAGACAAACCAAATGAAGGTGGAACAAGGTTATTATTAGAAAGCTGATAGGACAGAGGACAATGGACAAGAGGACAGAGGAAAGACAGAGACTTAAATACAGAAGGGAGGAGAGCGCAACATAACACAGGTGAAACACTTCAGGGCGGGGCAGACAATCAACCAGGAGGGAACCAGGACAACAACAGGAAGTAAAAACAACAAGAGACACACAAGGGAAGCTACTTCAAAATAAAACAGGAAATGACATTGACCAAACTAATTCAAAAAGTCCAAACAGAAAGAGTCATTAAGGCAAACAACAACACAAACAGCTGCTCGGGGTCTCTGTCTCTTCCCTGCAGCTAAAACTGAACTGACCTGAACTGAATTGAATTGAACTGAACTGAATTGAATTGAACTGAATTTGATTGAACTGAATTTGATTGAAGTAATTCCAGTGAGAAGTGATCAGCCCATGGTTCTGTGTGGACAACAGTTTAAATGTGAGTGATAGGGCGATAGAGATGATTGAACACCTGCTGTAAATCTCACATTAATGTGAAAGGGCAGAGAGAGAGAGAGAGAGGCTGGATCAGACTGCAGAGCAAGAGGGGGGGCAGAGAGAGGGAGGGAGAGAGGGAGAGAGAGAGGGGGTGTGAGAAGAGCAACAAAGACCTGTAAATGTGGACATGACTGACAGAACAGAGAAAACTGGAAAAACAGCAGGAGACGCATTTTATTCAACACATGAAGGCTGATCGATACACACACACACACACACACACACACACACACACACACACACACACACTCACACACACACACACACACACACACACACCTAGATTCTGTAGTAACAGTGTGTTTCATATTGTCTGTCCTCAGTCCACCTGTCTGTGACCATCATTCAATAACATTCAATAATCATTAATCAGTCCTAATGGATGAGTGATGCAAGGTGAGTGCTTCAGTTTGACTCTCTCTCCTGGTCTGATCATCATGTGTATGAATCTAAAACTGTGTGTTTCCTCTGATCCACCGTGAGTCCAAGAAAGAGACTCCAGGAGAATCCTGATTCCAGGTTCATGTTGTCACTAAAAATCCCATTTCTTCATCTGTTTGATTCCAACCTCTTTGACACATATTCATTATTAACACTATTTATTCAGTTACTTACAGACACCAAGTCGTATTATTTTTCCTTCAGTGCAGAAACAAAGAATCAAAGATTTACTAATTAATACTTTAATAATAAGAGGTGGTGCCCCAGATTTAAACTCAGTCTGGTTCCACTTCAAAGTGAAGAACACAAGAAGTTTAATTGATGTTTCCTCTTGAATTTAAAGTCCATTGTTTCCTGTTTATTAAACTGTGATGAATATGATCTCTGCTCTGTGTAGAATAATATTCAGAGTTGAAGTGGGACACGGTTCTTGTTTTAAAGCTGGTCATGATTGTATGAAGAGGATCAGTCTCACCTGAGGAGCCTCAGTAATTATTACCTGTCAGGTCAGAGCCTGTAATCCTGTGGATCTGACTTTAAACTGGCTCTACTGATGTCCTGCTCACGTTCTCTCTCTACTTACATTAAAATGGAAATACATTAAATAAACATTTGGAATGATTTGTGTCTGTTTTATTTTACGAGGATCATCAGAATATGTGTCCATAAAACATTACATTTCTGTGTGTTGCCATGTTCTTGGTTCTTCTTGGTCGCACTAATCACACACACACACACACACACACACACACACACACACACACACACACACACACACACACACACACACACACACACACACGTAAATAATCAAGTGTATGTACGTGCATCTCGTCCTCCATTTTCCTTTCCTTCCGCAATGTGAGTATTTGAGAGAGACAGGGAGTGTGTGTGAGTGTGTGTGTGTGTGTGTGTGTGTGTGTGAGAGTGTGTGTGTGTGTGTGTGAGTGTGTGTGTGTGTACTGTTGTTAATCTGTGTTTTGTCCTTGAAAAGCTGAAGGGGAGCCCAGTCCTTCTGGTCTCAATTACCACCTGCCAAGACAAACCGCCCATATCTCATTTACCAGGGTTCACTACACCCCACGTCCTCGACACCCCAGCCGCCCGACGCCTCCCACACACTGACAGGCCAGTGTCGGTTGGACAGTGTACACAGTCAAATATATATAGACAGTCAACTGGCCTTCAAACCTTGTCTCCTCTCCTGTCTATATATATATATACACACACACACACTTATATTTTACTTATATTTTACTTCATATGTCTATTTCATATGGAAATTCATACATGTACATATATTATTATTTATATATTATTATACACACACACACACACACACAGTCCATTTGCTCCTGTTTGTGTGTTTCCTGTTGACCTGACACAGGGGACTCCACACCTTTCAGACAGTCAGACAGTCTCTCTCTCTCATTAATGTGCTCGTGACACAGGAAACAGCAGCAGGTTCCAGGTTTCTGTGACTTCAGTGAACACAGTAACCCAGTTCAGTTTCTCTGAGCAACATAGCTCCTCCTCCTCTCAGGATTTCCATAAACACAAATACTGACTGAATTTAATCTGTCCCAGACTCAGCTCCCTCCGCTGAGCAGATTTACTTTAGACCGGCCCCTGTGTTTCAGCTCTCAGCCCCCTCACAGCAGTAAGTAGGTTCTCCTGCAGATCTGCTGCCGTTGGCTCTGATTCAGTCTCTGGTTGTTCTTCCTCCAGTTTCTCTTTAATCTGCAGTTAAACACCAGAAGTCTGCTTCACTGATGCAGACCCAGATCCACCTGCAGAGACCAGACCAGGAGAAGACATTGTTCCTAAATCATCCTCATATCAGCTCCACAAAATCTAAACTCGGGAAACACTGGAAACTTCACAAATCCAAACTGAGTAAAACAGATGAACTGACAGAGACTAAATACACTCATCTGATTGAATACAGGTGAATCACATGAGGACGGGGCAGACAATCACGGGGGGGGGGCAACGGGACAAAGATAGGAGGTAAAATAACAACAGGACACACAAAAGAAGTCATTTCAAAATAAAACAGGAAGTCAAAATGAAGAATCACTGAAATATTTCTGTCAGAGCAGAACATGACAGAAACACTAGTACACTACACTGCACTAGTTAATCTCTGACATTATACTGCTTAATCTCTGATATATATATATTTATATATGTTTATATATAAATCAATTCTCAGTCTGCATCAACATTATTCTGTCAAATTCCTCCATCTACTGGATCCTTTAACACACACACACACACACACACACACACACACACACACACACACACACACACACACACACACACACACAGAATAGCTATCAGTCACTGTGCCCTTGCAGTGCCACACATATTCACTTTGTGTGTGTGTGTGTGTGGGTGTGTGTGTGTGTATTAGGGGGCTGGCACTGCACCAACCTAGTTCATTATACACACTGACCAACGAACCAGCACGCAGGCACACACACACGCACACACACACAGAAACGCACGAACACACACACACACACACACACACACACACACACAGAAACACACGCACACAAACACACGTGGTGACACACGAAGCAAAGTCAAAAAGATGCAGAGGGACGACGACTGAGAGACTCAAATACATTGACACAGGTTTCAGTGTGTGTGTGTGTGTGTGT
>NW_019174732.1:236163-240471 GCF_002260705.1 Seriola dumerili | reverse complement strand
ACACACACACACACACACACACACACACACACAGAAACACACGCACACAAACACACGTGGTGACACACGAAGCAAAGTCAAAAAGATGCAGAGGGACGACGACTGAGAGACTCAAATACATTGACACAGGTTTCAGTGTGTGTGTGTGTGTGTGTGTGTGTGTGTGTGTGTGTGTGTGTGTGTGTGTGTGGGGGTGTGTGTGTGTGTGTGTGGTTGGGCAGAGGCAGTGACACTCCTCACTGTGTTTACAGACACTGATCAGTGAGGAGCCTCAGTTTTTGGTCACTCTGTTAAAGGGACAGTTGTGATGTGGGGGTGTGTGAGGTTGTCACTTACAGTCGGTACGTTACCTGCAGTAGATTCTCCCAGGTAGGAGATCAGACCGAGTGTCAGAGTGATAAGCTGCGGTGGGTGGGGCCACCAGAAAACACCTGTTTTAGACATGTTGAAAAACACCGACTGAAACAATCCAACATCTGTTTGAATGAAGCTTCATGTGGAAGATTTTCATTTCTTTTTAACAGCTGAACGACCGTATTCCTACGGAGCGCACTGTGTTACGGTGTATTTGTTAACAGGTATCCACTCTGATCCAGGTGAGCTGCTCCTTGTATCTAGGCAACACAGCATGTCTTAAAGGCACATCTCACTATTTACACTGTTAGAAAGTTCTTCTTCTGCTTGTTCTCCTCTCTCTCTGATCTCTCTGTTTGGTTTCTCTTCGCTGCCTCTGAATCTGTGTCTGATATTAAAGTGAATTAGAGGCGTTCATCTCAGTGTAGAGGTGTATACTGTTCACTCCAGAAACTCCTTCAGATGACATGTAACACAATCAATTGCTCACACTCGCTGTCATCAATATTTTACAAGCAGCAGGAGCTGGAGTGAAGAAGAGGAGGGAGGAGGACGAGACAAAAGCAGATGAGGACGACGAGTGGCTGAAAGGAGAATATAAAAAAATATGAAGAGGAGCTGGACTGAGAGGAGGCTGTGATAGATGTCCTCTCAGTATTTAATCAGTCAATCAGCATCGAAGCCAAACTCATGAATAAATCACTTGATGCTGCTAATGTGTCGATTTGCCTTCAGACGTGTTTGAGCTGCGTGGGAGAAGTGACAGCTCGCTGCTGGTTCTCATGTTTTCTTCATCAGCCATGCTTTTCAACCAGGACAGGTTCTTAGCTGCGCAAAATTACATAAGATAAAGTCATTTCACAGTCATGCTCCAACGATATTTCATACACAGACTGAGGGGAAGGCAGAGCAGTGTGGGAGGGTGAGATGAAACCCTTTGCTTTTTTGTCTGGGCTCTTTTTTTTCCTCTGAAGTTTGAGGCTATTTTTGCCGAGGGAAATGTTTAAGCTGCGGACTCTTCAGCTCCAGTTACACTGAGGCCTTCAAAGGAAGAGGAGGGAAGATGAAGGCAAAGAGACAGAGAGGGGGAGGAGGGGGGAGGGAGGGAGAACACAATGCAGGAAACAAAAAGACAAAGAAAATAGCTGCAGAGAAAAAGAACAAACTCGAATGAAGTGGGACAAAAATGTGTTTATTTCAGTTGTGAGATTACGTTCAGTCCATGTTCTCTGAATGTCACCAATTACAGTTTCACACTCACTAACACTCACTAATTCCCTAACCCTGCGATCCTCAGACAGGCGACAGCAGGGAGTCCAGGACCTGGACTGAGTCTCTCTGAGATGCGATAAACTGATCAGCTGATCTTTTCCCTCTCAGTTTCAGGTTTTGTCACCTCAGCCGACTGTTTCCTGCTCACCTGTTTCTCACCTTCAATCACCTTGTCACAATTAAGTAAGGCTGGACCCAAACGCAGACGAAACACAAATGCTGAAGGTGGAATGAAATTACTTTACTTGACACAAAAAACACAAGGAGCACAGGAGTAAGGGACACAAGGAAACATCAAAAATCCGACAGAAATTCCAAAGCGGTGAAACAGGATGAACTGAACAGGAAGCAGAAACACGAGGAAACACAGGGGAACTGAACAGGAAGCAGAAACACGAGGAAACACAGGGGAACTGACAGGAAGCAGAAACACGAGGAAACACAGGGGAACTGAACAGGAAGCAGAAACACGAGGAAACACAGGGGAACTGACAGGAAGCAGAAACACAGGGGAACTGACAGGAAACAGAAACACGAGGAAACACAGGGGAACTGACAGGAAGCAGAAGCATGAGGAAACACAGGGGAACTGAATGGGAAGCAGAAACACAGGGGAACTGACAGGAAGCAGAAACACGAGGAATCACAGAGGAACTGACAGGAAGCAGAAACACAGGGGAACTGACAGGAAACAGAAACACGAGGAAACACAGGGGAACTGACAGGGAACAGAAGCACGAGGAAACACAGGGGAATTGACAGGAAGCAGAAACACAGGGGAACTGACAGGAAGCAGAAGCACATAGGAACTGACAGGAAGCAGAAGCACGAGGAATCACTCGTAGCTGAAGACATCCTCTCACATGGTTCTGAGTCAGGTCCAGGACTGAACCCAGCATGGAGGGAGTCAATCACCCTGATGAGGGAGGGAGTGAGGCAGCGTCCTCTCTGATTGGTCAGAGAGGACCAGACAGAGAGGGAGGCTGAACAGCCGTGATGAATGTCTCTCTGCGGCGTCCTTGGAAAGGGTCACCACCCTCGGCCATGAGCAAGCCCCTCCATCACTGCTGTGACTGAGGACCTGAGGACCTGAGGACCTGAGGACACGAGGACACGAGGAACTGAGGACCTGAGGACAGTGTGAGTGAACCAGGGTCCACACTGAGTCCGGACACAGACTCCAACACTCTGCTCAGGTTATCAAGTCAACTCCTCTGATGGATGGTTTCACTTTGGGATCACTGGGAACNACTCGTAGCTGAAGACATCCTCTCACATGGTTCTGAGTCAGGTCCAGGACTGAACCCAGCATGGAGGGAGTCAATCACCCTGATGAGGGAGGGAGTGAGGCAGCGTCCTCTCTGATTGGTCAGAGAGTAATTAAGAGAGAGAGAGAGAGAGAGAGCACGTCTCTCAGATCATGTGTCAGAAACATGACATGTGATGGTGTCAGATGGTCTCGGTGGTCCAGAGTCAGTCCTGAGTCCTGCTCTGGTTTTTAGCTCCTCCCTGTGTGTGTGTGACTGTAGCTGCTGATGAAGTTAATCATCTGTGTCTGAATGTAGATCTGAGTTCATGTCAGTGACAGAAGATCAGACTGATGTTAATGTTGGTTAAAGCAGAACTGTAGATATGGACTGTTTATATAAAGCATATACAACATATAGATTTTATAGCATTGTAAAGCGTCTCAGACAGGAGGTGATCTTTCTGTCTCTCTTTGTTTTGTCTTAGTGAAGTAGTGTGTGTTCAGAGGGACGGCGTTCTGCTCCGAAATTTATTGTGAAAACATGATTAATTACTCTTTTAAGGTGAAGGAGACAAATTCCTCAGAAGATGTTCAGTTATTAACCTGACTGTGCTTTACATTTATTAAACAGGTTATTAACATATTTTAACAGAATATGGAGTCCACCATGTTTGCCTTATTCAGCCCCCCCCCCCCAGGAGAAAAGCACAATGATGTTTGTTTCCACATCTGGAGACAGATGTTGGTGAGTACAGGTCAGCTGTGATTGTTCAGATCTGATGTCAACGCTCTGACTGTTGGACACTTCAGGACATTTGATTTTCTTCATGTCATCAGTGACATCACAGTGACATCACAGTGATGAAGATCGGTCCTGTGAGTGATGGAATCATCTCTTCCAGCTGATGAAGAGAATGACTATGAAATGTTTGACTTCTTCTTCTTTGTGAAGATAAAAACTTCATCTTCTGATTTTGTCTCTTTGAAGAGAGGAACACCCTCGACCCCCCCACCTGTCTCTGCAGCAGCCATCTCTATTTTTATCCCCGCCTCCACGTCTACCACCTTTCTCCTACCTTCACTCTTCCTGTTTCTTCTGTTCATTTCAATCTAGTGATCATAACTCTTCCAACACGTCCTCCCCCCTCTGCCTCCCCCTCTTCCTCCCGCTCACACCCCCCACCTCCATCCCCACCCCCCCCGGTCCCTCTATCCCGGAGCATGAAGTGCCCTTGAGAGTCTATGATCTCATCTGGAAGACAAAGTCAGCCCTCTGGAAAGGACGAAGCACGAGAGGAGGAAGAGGAGGAGAGGAGGAAGGGGAGGAAGAGGAGGAAGAGGAGGGAGAGGAGGAGAGGAGGGAGAGGAGGAAGAGGAGGGAGAGGAGGGAGAGGAGGGAGAGGAGGAGAGGAGGGAGAGGAGGGAGAGGAGGA
>NW_019174732.1:230189-235938 GCF_002260705.1 Seriola dumerili | reverse complement strand
AAAGGAGGGAGGGGAGGAAGGGGAGGGAGAGGAGGGAGAGGAGGAAGAGGAGGGAGAGGAGGGAGAGGAGGAAGAGGAGAAAGAGGAGGAAGGGGAGGAGAGGAGGAAGGGGAGGGAGGGGAGGGAGAGGAGAAAGAGGAGGAGAAAGAGGAGGAAGAGGAGGAAGGGGAGAAAGAGGAGGAAGAGGAGGAAGGGGAGAGGAGGAAGAGGAGGGAGAGGAGGGAGAGGAGACGAGAGGTTTGGTTTTCAAAGTCCCTTATTAAACCAGTTGAAGGAGACAACCTGCATCACTGTCCTATCAGAGCAAAAAAGACAGGAACAACAACAAAAACCAACAAACAACAAGCACATGAAACTTTCAGCAGATCACAAATGAATGAATGAATTACTTTATAGAAGGCATATTCCACCCTGAGTCGAGCCTTCAATAGACCCTTCAGAACCAGCACCGTGTCCACACTCCCAGAATCCTGGGCCCTGTTTCTGCGCGTCAGCCAACTTGGCAGAGCCAGACAAAAAGTTCAGAAAAGTCCAAACAGATTTTCTTTTTGCCAAATACTTTGGGCCAAAAATAAACAGAACAAATGAAAAAGTCTCAAACAACCTTTGTAGTAAAACAAACAAAGATGCCAACCTGTGGCACTCAACAAACAAATGTGAGGGTTTCAGTCTGAAAACAAAACAAACACTCATCCCTAACCTCAGGATCAATGTGCGCTCTGTATCTGTTCGTAGCTATTGCCCCATGTACGATCCTCCACTGGAGGTCTGCTGTCCGCTTTTCAACGGGCAGCTTGTACAGGGACCACCAGCTGCCTTTCGGGGAAGAGTCCGGGCCAAAGAACTCAGTCCACCTCGACTCCCCGACCCCCGACAGTGACCGAAGATCGAGGACTTTGAAACAGGTTTGATAGAGTTCCTTCTTGCCTACATCCTGAAACTTGCCCAGATGTGGTGTTGTAAGAGACAGCAGCTTACCCGCTCCTTCCTGCCACTCCCCCACAGCTGGGGAAACAGACAGAGATGGGAAGCTGTACTCGCTGCCCTCACTCCACTGTTCACACAGAGTTTGGTCCTTTGCAAATGCTCTCAGATGTTGTGGCAGAGCAGCGCAGACTTCTTCCACCACCCTGTTAATCAGTCTGATGGAGGTGATTGTTCTTCTCCCCCTCAGGACGTCTACAGATGAAGTAGTCAGCGTCATTAGATGGCCCAGTTTGGTGCATCCTCCCTCTCTGAGTCTGACCCACAAGCTGGCAGACTGAAGGGTTGGAGCTTTTAGGAAGATGTTTGAAACCAAACGTTCCTCAAATACCCACATACCTGGAGTCTCATTGGTTTCACGTTCAGTCATTAAAATCTGCCAGGCCTGCAGTACAGAGCTGTAGAAGGAAGTTAGTCCTGTGTGGTCCAGATCCTCTGACTGCATCAAGAAGAGTTGTTTTTCAAAAGCCCAAGCGACCGGCTCTCCTCATGAGCAGTCGAACCATTTCCAACCAGCTCGGACCATAGTACATAAGTCTNCAGGACGTCTACAGATGAAGTAGTCAGCGTCATTAGATGGCCCAGTTTGGTGCATCCTCCCTCTCTGAGTCTGACCCACAAGCTGGCAGACTGAAGGGTTGGAGCTTTTAGGAAGATGTTTGAAACCAAACGTTCCTCAAATACCCACATACCTGGAGTCTCATTGGTTTCACGTTCAGTCATTAAAATCTGCCAGGCCTGCAGTACAGAGCTGTAGAAGGAAGTTAGTCCTGTGTGGTCCAGATCCTCTGACTGCATCAAGAAGAGTTGTTTTTCAAAAGCCCAAGCGACCGGCTCTCCTCATGAGCAGTCGAACCATTTCCAACCAGCTCGGACCATAGTACATAAGTCTTTGTGCTGTCTGCAGTCTGAAAGAGGCGATTTTAGACTGGATGTCTATAAGTCCCTGCCCCCCTTCAGCTACAGGCAGATAGAGGGTTACTGCTTTGACCCAGTGTTTGCCGGACCAGAAAAACTCCAGGATGGCCCTCTGGATGTCCTCTATCAAACCTCTCGGTGGTGTCAAAGCTATAAGTCTGTGCCAGAGAGTCGAGGCGGCCAAATTATTTGCAACCAAAACTCTCCCCCTATACAACAACTGGGGTAGCAACCATTTCCACTTAGACAAACGAGCGCACACTTTCTCCTTAACTCCCAACCAGTTCTTTAATTTAAAACCCTCAGTTCCCAAAAAACTCCCAACACCCTCAGCCCCTCCCTCCCCAACCCAACATTGACCCAACAACAGTGCCTCACTCTTCGCCCAGTTCACCCGTGCAGACGTTGCCTTCTCATACCAGGATAGGGGGTCCTGCAAACACTGAACATCCCCCTGATTGGACACAAAAACATTTACATCGTCTGCATAAGCAGGAAGGGTTGGGGAACGCCCAAGGCCACAGGCAAAGACAACCCGCTGAGTCGGTCCCTCAACCTGCACAGTAGAGGCTCAAAAGCTAAACTATATAGCTGGCCGGACATGGGACAGCCCTGTCTTACCCCACGCCGTACAGGGAGTGGCCGACTCAGTCCTCCCCCTATCTTCACAAAACACTGTGCATTGTGGTACAGCAGACCAAGCCAAGACACAAACTCATCACCAAAACCAAAAGCCGAGTGTAGAAAACAAATAAGAATGATCTGCTTTACAGCCATAGTTAACTCCTCAAGTGTCAGTTCACTATCGAGAGCAGCTTTTTCTTCCCGACTTAGCTGAGGAAGACCCTCCAAGAGCTCACCATGACGCTCCATATCACAAGCTTCGGCTGCAAAAAGGGCTGTGTAAACAGCTGTTGCATGATTCCTCATCTCAGCTGGATTGGTGGTAATTCTACCTCCTGGCAACTTCAAACAAGTCATCATTTTCCTTTGTGCCACCAATCTCTCCAGATTAAAGAAAAAAGAACTTGGGGCATCCATGTCTTTAAACTGGAGGAAGCGAGACCGGACAAGGGCTCGCTTCACTCTCTCCTGCAGGAAAGAGCTCGGTTCTAATCTTTTCTCTTGCAGCAGTGAACCAGTAGTGGTATTCGTGTTCCTATTCAGCCCTTCTTCAATGTTGTTAATTTCGGACTTAAGGTCTTTAGTTGCTGTTTTCACCCTGGCAGAAGAGTGGGGTGTGTACTGCTGAAAGAAAACACAAATCTGAGCTTTGCCAACCTCCCACCACAACTGAAGGGAATCAAAATCAGCTTTTTTAACTTTCCATTTTTTCCAAAAGAATTCAAAATTTTGGCAGAAAGTTCTGTCTTGCAGTAATTTATTGTTTAAATGCCAGCAGGACTTAACCCGTTCACCTGGCGAAATGACAAGTTCTGCTGTTACTAAGTGATGATCTGTGAAGCCAACTGGATATATATATCACACTGGAGCAATCTGGGACTGAGAGTTTTTGAAACGTAAAATCTGTCCAGTCTCGCAGCACACACCTGGTTATTGCAGACCCTGACCCATGTGTACTGTCGGGATTGTGGATGTTTTTGTCTAAAAATGTCTAACAGATCGAGGTGTGGTATCACAGTGTTGAGAGTCCTGGATGACTGTGGGTGGGGTTCTTCTCCTATCCTGTCTATAGTAGAGTCTATGGTGCAGTTGAAATCGCCACCAATAATGATGTGGTCTTGATGGTGGTTCAATAATTAATTTTTTAGCAGAGTGTAAAAAACCACTCTTTCTGCTCTGTTATTTGGGGCATAGATATTAACAAAACAGAAAGCAGAGTTTTCTATTTCTGCCTGTCTGTGAATGTTCTCATTCGTCCAGGTCATAGTTATCTCTCTCTCAAATTAAATCGAAGGCAACTGGACTTGTATTTGTCTGAACGATTAACAAACGACCATTTACCACTTCAGTGCAGGATAAAATGGTTGCATTTGCAGATTTTTTAAAAAGAACTGCTACCCCTGCACTGAAGTTTGTTCCATGGCTAAGGTTATAAGAACCATCCCACCATAAACCCCAATCTGTCTCATCAGATGTATTTGTGTGTGTTTCTTGTAAAAACAACACATCTATCCCTTTTTGATTTGAGACCTCCGCTATAAGTGCCCTTTTCTGCCTATCCCTCCCACCATTTATGTTTAAAGATCCTATCTTAAGTCTCTTCATGGAGAGGTCAGAGAAGAGAAACAGACAAGCAGAAACAAGCAGAAACAAGCAGAGAGCAGTGGAGAGAGAAAAACACCTTGTGATACATGATCATTTTTTACTTCTTTGTCTATTTGCAGTTTTACCTTTTCTCAGAGTGGTAATGTGCTTCTTGAGACGGAAGCTTCTTTTCGTCTAGGAGGTCAAAACCAACTTGTCTTTTCAGTACATTAACAGATCTAGTGAATTTTTCGGTGTCACTGAAGTAATCACTCATGTTTACTGATCTTTTATAAGTTCCATATAAAAAGAGATTAATTCTCTCCAGTGAATAAAGATCTGTACTCCTTCTAAAGGACTCAGCAATAGACACATTATCTGATTCATAATCATCTTCCCTTTCCTCTCCATCACATGAAGCCTGGCTGCTGCACAACCCCTGTCCTTCATTTATAGCCACCCTTTTGCAAGGAGGGCTTGAAGAAACTGCTCCTTCATTATTTTTAACCAACTGTGTTTGTCCATTGACTTCTACAGACTTGGAGCTACGCAGATTTCTTAAAATCACATATTCCTCCTGCTCTACAGCCTCTTCAACATTGTTGGTACAAAATGAGCCACTGTTACAGATTGTCACAATCCCGCCGGCCACAGATCCGGGACCGGCCGCGGACTCACCGCCAGAGCCTGCTCCCGACAGTCACTCCCTTGTCCTTGTGCGGACACGCTAAACGCTTGTGTCCCACATCTCCACATTCAAAACATACACCATATAATAACCTTCACAGTGCTTGACTCTGAAACACACCTCCAGACTCTGTGTGGGTGAAACACCTGTCTCCTCAGAGACTGCACGTGCTTGAGTTTAGGGTCTTCACACCCCAAAGTGACAGTTTTAAACCCGCTCGCAAATGTCCCGGACCGACGGAGCTCGTTCTCCAGCAGCTCATTAGGAATGAACGGCGGAACACCTGAGACAGTGATCCGCATGGAGGGAACCGACAGCGGGGAAACCTGCACGAACAGCCGCTCTCTATCAGCTGGTAAACCCGTGGCTCACAACCACAGCTTTGTTCATTCCAGATGCATAAACCAGATTGTCATGTCCTACCTGCTCACCTGCAGCCAGCAGAACCTCCTCAACAGTAGCAGAACCTCCTCAACAGTAGCAGAACCATCCGGAGGGACTATCCGCACTCCCTGTCGGATAGACGGACGCCATTCCTCCTGAAATACCCGCCAGCAGCTCCGATAGTCACACCAACAACTCCACAGAAAATACTCTTAAAGCAGCTCACCTGATCATGCAGCTCGGAACAGACACAAAACCAATTCAAACTCCCGCCACTCGCACGTGCACCACCACCACTCACGCTCACATTCACCGGAAACGGAAAGAGAGGGGAGGGGAGGAGAGGAAGAGGAGAGGAGAGGAGGGAGAGGAGGGAGAGGGAAAGGGGGGAAGTCAAAGGTCATCTCCCTCGATGATGAAGACCATGAGATACAGGTGAAAGCTCATTGACCCCCCCCCCCCCACACACACACACACACACACACTCTGGTGTGTTTATTGTAGTTGACCATCTGTGTGACTGATTATGGCTCCAACAACATCCACACTCCTGCCAGAGTGTGTGTG
>NW_019174732.1:203908-230164 GCF_002260705.1 Seriola dumerili | reverse complement strand
TCCTGTGAGAGTGTGTGTGTGTGTGTGTGTGTGTGTGTGTGTGTGTGTGTGTGTGTGTAAGGGTGTGTGTGTGTGTGTGTGTGTGTGTGTAAGGGTGTGTGTGTGTGTGTGTGTGTGTGTGTAGGGGTGTGTGTGTGTGTGTGTGTGTGTGTGTGTGTGTGTGTGTGTATGTGTGTGTGTGTGTGTGTGTGTGTGTGTGTGTGTGTGTGTGTGTGTGTGTGTGTGTAAGGGTGTGTGTGTGTGTGTGTGTGGAGGAGAGGAGGGAGAGGAGAGGAAGATACTTATTTTACCCTTCCCTATATCCCACCACTGTTGTAAAGAAGTGTACTCTTCGTCTTCGTAGAGCTGCTCCAAAAGAAGCTGAAAGCATTTTACAAACAGTGTCAGGGCCACACTGAAATGCCGGCACTGCTACATTTAAATAGAAACCTGCACAAGAGAATGATCTGAAATACCTTCTGGGCGTATCGAGCACCTTTGAAGCACATTGGCCTGATGCTTGAAACAGTAAAAGCTACCTAGCCTGGCCATAGATAAGGAGTTATCTTTAGCATGAACCCAAGTATATTGACCCTGAGTGTGATGAACAAGCCTCCAAGTGTCACATAAATCATTTGCCTCAATGAACTTAACAAGACAACTCTTGGAGGCTCCATTGGTTCTGGATGGTTTCTGTCTAGATTCTCATCTGCAGTTAAAGTCACCACCCAGGAACATGTATCCTTCACCACTACAGCTGTTAACAACAGTGTTTAAAGGGTTAAAAAACCCTTTCTGTGCCTACAGTTGGAACATATACATGAAAGAAAGTCATTTTTACATTTTCAAACACAGCTTGTATTTTTAAAAGACGACCTTGAATAATTTATTTTTTCACACAAGAAATGGGTAAAAAATCTGTAGAAAACACGACACCAACTCCACCAGTGTTACTGCTCTTATGGCTCAGTAAACTTCCCATCCCGTTCCCTCCTCAGGTTCATTCCCAGCTGTGCTGTGTTTCTTGTAGAAAAACAACATTTCATTTCCTAACCTTACACAAACTGAACAGAGAAGCTCTGTTGACATCCTCATTAATGTTTAAAGAGCCCCGCCTTCAGCTGCAGCTGCATTTAAACATGGCGGAGAGGAACACGCAGACAAAGGAAGAAAGCAACCATCAGCAACATAACTTTTAACATCAGCTTTTTTAGACAAAAACCTTCTTGGTCAGTAAAGGTTGGTTGGTGTTTTTCATGAAAAGTCTAACTGAGTAAAGGAACAGCTTTAAATCTGGGAAGAAATCCTCAACTTTAACTAGTCTAATGCTCTTTGATTCTGGTGAAGGAGCAAACACTCCAGTTGGATCACTTTCACTGTCCTGTGTTCATTAACTGTCCTCTGACAGAGGAAGAACACGTTGGTTTTTTTGGTTCTTTTGGTTGACAATCTGGAAACGTCATCATCAACCATAATTTCCTCATCAAACAACACTGACTGTGACCAATAGTTACCTTTAACTCCGTTTGAGTTTCCTGCTCACCTTGCTGACTCGTTAGACTGTCCATGACTTCGTTCTCCTGATCACTGTCATCTCTGCTTTCCTCCTGTGAATCCTGCGTGTTTCCCTGTGGTTTGTCCGGTAGAGAGGTTGAGCTGCCGGCCGACCGGCTCCCACCGGCTCCCACCGGCTCCCCCCGGCTCCCCCCGGCTCCCACCGGCTCCCACCGGCTCCCCCCGGCTCCCACCGGCTCCCCCCGGCTCCCACCGGCTGTCTCCGGCTCCCACCGGCTCCCACCGGCTGTCTCCGGCTCCCACCGGCTCCCACCGGCTGTCTCCGGACACAGACGGATCAATCGCCCCTCAGCTCCACACCCGAAACATCTCATCGTCTCAGAGGTCACCTGCACAATATAATCAAAATCATCAACTTTAAACCTGAAAACTAAATTCAGCTCCTCGTCACTCTTTTTGAGGACCATGAAAACTTGTCTCCTAAAAGACATGACATGTTTAAGATGAGGAGACTTGCAGCTGATGGGGATCATTTTTATCAGAGATACTAACTGTCCTTGTCTCACCAGCTCTTTCTCTAAAAGCTCACTTCTCAGGAAAGGGGGCAGTTTGGAAATGATGATCTTTTTAGCAGGAGTTACTAATGAGGACACGGGGGTGAAAGTATCTCTAATTACGACTCCACTCTCAAACAGCTGATTTACTTTGTCTGTGCCGTCCAGAAAAGAAAGGTTAGAAAACTCACACACACCAGCATCACTCACCACACTCCCAGCATGCACTCAGAGAGAGAGAGACGGAGAGACAGAGACAAACTCATGTTTAGATTCACTCCATCATGGAGGAGGAGGAAGCTTCAGTGAAGAACCACAACACTGACCTGTTTCTGCTCCATCAGACGTCACTGATTCAACTCACTTCTCAAAAGTTTGGTCAAATTCAGCTGACAGCTGGGGGGGTGTCAGAGTTTGTTGACCTACATTCACAGACAGGAGTCCAGAGTCTGATCCTTTAGCAGGCTGAAGATAACTCCCACAATGCATCATGAACAGTAGTGTACAACCCACAGTCACTAACCAAGTAATATAGACCATCATTTATAAAGGTTTGGAGAATGTGAGTGAGTGATTTGAGACACAGCACAAAGAGCACTCCACTGAGACAGGTCATATGACCTGGCAGCTGACTGTGGAAACAGGGAGGGAATGAGGGACTGATGAACAGGTGTGCAGGTGGGCGGGGAGGGTCCAGTGAGTGGGGATGGAACAGGTGAGCAGGTGGACGTGGAACAGGAAGAAAGACATGTGGTGGGTGGGTGGAGAGAGAGCAGCCAACATGAGCATGAATCTGCATCATCATCATCATTACACAGAGCACAAGTCTGAGACACCTGGTGGAGCAAGACAGAACTGCACGAAGGATCTGAGCCCCCCCCCAAATATTACTAACAACATGAACCCAAATGAGAATCAAAACCTTTAAAATCAGAACCTTTAAAATCAGAACCTTTAAAATCAAAACCTTTAAAATCAGAACCTTTAAAATCAGAACCTTTAAAATCAGAACCTTTAAAATCAAAACCTTTAAAATCAGAACCTTTAAAATCAGAACCTTTAAAATCAAAACCTTTAAAATCAGAACCTTTAAAATCAGAACCTTTAAAATCAGAACCTTTAAAATCAAAACCTTTAAAATCAGAACCTTTAAAATCAGAACCTTTAAAATCAAAACCTTTAAAATCAGAACCTTTAAAATCAGAACCTTTAAAATCAGAACCTTTAAAATCAAAACCTTTAAAATCAGAACCTTTAAAATCAGAACCTTTAAAATCAAAACCTTTAGAGTCAGTCCTTCACTCAGACCTGAGTCAGTACGTTTCATGAATATACAGGAAGTCTGTGTGACATCATCTGACCAATAACAGCTGATCATTCACCTTCACATGATACTCCCAGCTCTCACACTGTGACCTCAGGGTGACCTCACTGTGACCTCTGACCTGATTAACATGACTGTCACATGATATGACTGAACACAGTTTATAAACACTCAGTGTCACAGTGAGTTCTGACCAATCAGAGCAGTGAATCCCCTGCACACTGTTCACACTGTGTTCAGTACAGTAGTATTCAGTACAGTAGTATTCAGTACAGCAGTATTCAGTACAGGAGGACTCAGTACAGTAGTATTCAGTACAGTAGTATTCAGTACAGCAGTATTCAGTACAGGAGGACTCAGTACAGTAGTATTCAGTACAGTAGTATTCAGTACAGCAGTATTCAGTACAGGAGGACTCAGTACAGTAGTATTCAGTACAGTAGTATTCAGTACAGCAGTATTCAGTACAGGAGGACTCAGTACAGTAGTATTCAGTACAGTAGTATTCAGTACAGCAGTATTCAGTACAGGAGGACTCAGTACAGTAGTATTCAGTACAGTAGTATTCAGTACAGCAGTATTCAGTACAGGAGGACTCAGTACAGTAGTATTCAGTACAGTAGTATTCAGTACAGCAGTATTCAGTACAGGAGGACTCAGTACAGTAGTATTCAGTACAGTAGTATTCAGTACAGCAGTATTCAGTACAGGAGGACTCAGTACAGTAGTATTCAGTACAGTAGTATTCAGTACAGCAGTATTCAGTACAGGAGGACTCAGTACAGTAGTATTCAGTACAGTAGTATTCAGTACAGCAGTATTCAGTACAGGAGGACTCAGTACAGTAGTATTCAGTACAGTAGTATTCAGTACAGCAGTATTCAGTACAGGAGGACTCAGTACAGTAGTATTCAGTACAGTAGTATTCAGTACAGCAGTATTCAGTACAGGAGGACTCAGTACAGTAGTATTCAGTACAGTAGTATTCAGTACAGCAGTATTCAGTACAGGAGGACTCAGTACAGTAGTATTCAGTACAGTAGTATTCAGTACAGCAGTATTCAGTACAGGAGGACTCAGTACAGTAGTATTCAGTACAGTAGTATTCAGTACAGCAGTATTCAGTACAGGAGGACTCAGTACAGTAGTATTCAGTACAGTAGTATTCAGTACAGCAGTATTCAGTACAGGAGGACTCAGTACAGTAGTATTCAGTACAGTAGTATTCAGTACAGCAGTATTCAGTACAGGAGGACTCAGTACAGTAGTATTCAGTACAGTAGTATTCAGTACAGTATCCTTGCACAGCTGCAGTGTTGATTTGGTCACAGGCCTCCTCCACGGTCTGAAGGACGGGTACCTTAGCCCATCGTAAACCCTCCACCACCGTGCAGAGAAAACCTCTTCCACTGGGTTTAGAAACAGACAGTCTGGGGGAAGGTATAGTGCTGTAAACTGTGGATGGTGTTGAAACCAGTTCTGGACCAGAGCAGAGCGGAGGAATGACCCATTGTCCCAGATGACAATGTCTTGCATCTGGTGCATTTGGTTTACTNATTGGGTTTAGAAACGGAGAGTATGGTGGAAGGTATAGTAATGTAAACTTTGGATGGTGTTGATGACAATGTATTGCATCTGGTGCATTTGGTTTACTGCTGTGACGATCTTGTGCAATTGGTCCAAAAATGTGAGAATGTGAGGTTTGTTGTAAGGGCCCATACTGGCATGACGGAGGAGGAACCCATTCTGTGTAATGGCAGCACAAAGGGTGATGTTACCCCCATGTTGCCCTGGGGCATTGATTATAGCCCTGTGTGTTGCTTTTGTGAGGTTAAACCCTGCCTCATCATGATATCATGATATACTTCTGTGTCTAATGTATACAAGTGTGTTTAGTGTTTTGCAAAAAGTGTGAGGCTGACATTGTGCTTATGGTTGTGCAAATCTGGGCCGATGTTTTGCTCCTTGAGTGTCAGGTTTTGATAATTGACACTTTAGTGTTTATGCAATCTAAAAAAAAACTGTAACAAGGAGCTTTTTCACATTCAGCTGTTTGTGGTTGTGTTTGTTTGTGTGTGTTTGTGTGTGTGTGTTTAAATAAAGTTATTCAGTAATCAGTAATGAATATCACTTAATTTTCCTCTGTGGAAATGAGACACTGAAACAGTTTCCATATTTGACTGATTGTTTCACTGTTCTGGAGTCTGTAGCATTAACTGTGTATTTCACAGAGATAAAGATTAAAGATACATAAAGTAAATAAAGTCAAGAACAGTATTAAAACAATAAAACCTAAAGTTATTTTGGTTCATCAGGAGGTTTATGAGGCTCTGCTGAGGAGAGATAACAACTGTGACGAGTCAGAAACAGGTTCTCTCTCCTCCCAGTCTATGTCCACACACATGGCTCTGGTTCTGGTTTGTTCTGTGCGTCGGTTCATGTCAGACTCAGCGTCATTGTCCTGTGGTGTCCCACAAGGTTCTGTCCTGGGTCCTCTGATGTTCTCATGTCGTGACAAAACACCTTTCCTCTCCTCTTACAGTAGATCCAATAATGAAGCTGTTTGTATAAATCAGATGTGTGTGTCAGCACAGAGAGAGGGTGAGGGTGAGGGAGAGAGAGAGAGAGAGAGAGAGAGGTCTTATCTTACTTCTTCTGCTCAGATCTTTAAACTAAATGTTTCTATTTGTCTGATTCAGAGGGAGGGGGCATATTATCATTCGGGGGAGGGGGGTGTTAATGGTGTGAAGACATATTATCATTCAGAGGGCTTTCACACTGATCCTCTCTGCTGCTGTCACTGACACTGAAAATGAGGATGGAGGAGACACTAGAGACTCAAAGTGCCTCCATTCAGTCACGGGGGGGGGGGGTCACAGAGAGAGAGAGAGAGACAACGAGAGAGAGAGAGAAAGAGAGGAAGAGGAACGACGTGTCATTACTGCCATCAGTCTGACAGCCAATCAGAAGACAGTTTCACTGAGAGAAACTATTATATTACAGCTCAGACACACACACACTACAGACAACACACACACACACACACACACGCACACACACACACACACACACACACGCACACACACACACACACACACACACACACACACACACACTCTGCTGATATCAACACTTATTACAGTCACCCTCACCCTCATTAGGTTTAATGACTCTCTTTAATTAGACCTGTTAGTCTCCATGATGATTTTCTGTTTCTCCAGATGAACATGTGATCAGTTGATCTGAACCAGCTGATCATGTGACTCCCACACATGTGGGAACATCTGGATTGTTTCTGGTTCACAGACAAAAAAACTGAATTTAAAGTAGAAAAAAAACAAACAAACATTTCAATTAGAGGAGGGCTGGAGCTTGAACTGAGTCAAAGAGCAGTTAGTTTCCATGGCAACCAGCACACCACAGCGTGCTGGGTAGTAACAGATCCATCCACATATCCTGAATACATCCACAGAGCTGACAGCATTTATTTTAGTCTGTCACTCATTTAAAACATGTTGTCATTGGTCACATGATCAGTGGCAGTGATCATGTGACCACACTGCTTCAACCTGATGAAGGTGTAAACAAACCTCTGGTTGACCTCTGTCACTTTGACACTTTACATCCTGTTACAGATGTTAGCTGCTGTGCTAATGATGCTTACAGGAGCATATGGTCAGCTTCAGAAACCTGTGGGTGATGTCTATCATTACCTACAGTCTGTGAGCTGAACACATAGTTTGTCATGTTGCTCTTTAAATGAGGGAACTCACCATAGTTCAGCAATGACGCATTCACATTCATGTTGACAACAATAGCTGTGTTTTCATCCTCAGGTTAATTCACTGACAGTGTTCAGAGGGCTGAGGACCAGGTCTCAGAGACTGGGCCTGATTAGATCTTCACTTCATTAAACTGGATCCTGTGTTTTCTGTCCCAAGGTCTCATTAGCCTCAAGTACAGAAAACTGTCTTCACCTGACCCACTCAAGTCAGTCCACATCAACGTCCACATCAACATCCTGATTTCCCCCTGCTTCAGAAGAAAACTCTCACTGCAAGAGAGAGAGAGAGAGAGAGAGAGAGAGAGAGAGAGCAAGAGTGAGAGAGAGAGAGAGAGAGAGAGAGAGAGAGAGAGAATTAGAATTCTATTTGACCCTAAACAGAGATGGTGGCAGAGTACCTGACCACCGTGACTGATAGAAAACTAAGGAAAACGCTGGCAATGTACAGATTGAGTGAGTTGAGACAGAGAAGACCCGACCCGACCAGATCAGACCCGACCCGACCAGATCAGACCAGATCAGACCAGATCAGACCAGACCCGACCTGAGCCGATCCGATAAGTTCAGATCAGATCAGCTCAGCGGAGACTCATATTCTGTTCTTTCAAGTCTTTCATCAGATTCCCTGGCACATGACCTTAGTCCTTAACGCAGCAGCAATGGGTTCAAGTCTGACCCGCGGCCCTCTGCTGCATGTCCACCTCCTCTCTCTCCCTGACTTTCCTCTCTCTCTTTATGTCAAAATAAAAGCAAAAAAAACCTTAAAAAAGGAAAACATCAGACTGACTTCCTTCAGCTGAGATGAGCAGTGATGAAAGGGTTAACTGAGACCTGCTGCTGCCATGTTAATGTAGAGTTACATAACTGACACACACACACTTTCGACATCCTCAGTCAGTGTTTTTATGTTTTTATAATTCAGTTTAAATAAACAGAATTAAAATCTGATATGATTCATATTATTCATTTAATAAGTTCATATTAAACCCTGCTCAGCGTCTGCAGTATATCATCAGTCTTCATTAGACATGATGGTGACACAGGTGAGAATGAGACTCGTTAAATCTCCTTCTGTGTGTTTGTCTTGATGAAACAGGTGACACCTTCATGTTGTATCTGCTCAGTGTTGATCCTGTGTGAACAGCTGATTTAATGACGGTCTCTCTCTGAGGTTTTACTGTGTCATTCAGATCATAATGGAGGAGAGAAGAAAAGCTCATCTCCTGGAGGCCCTTTATGTTAATGTTGTCATTTATCTGTGGTGGGAAAAGGTGAAGCGGCAGGAAACAATGATGAGACTGTGGTTGAGATCCTCTTCATGCTCCTGAAGGGAACACAAAGATATTATTATTGTGACTGGAGATGCCGTTATGGGATAAAGACACTGATGGGAGTCACATATCAGAGGTGACAGGTGAGGGGGAGGCAGAGGGGGGAGGAGGGGGCTGCTTCAACAGGAAGTACAGGAGGAGGAGGGACAGCTGAGAAGACACTGTTTCGAAATGTGAGCCAATCAGAGAAATGGACAGACAGTCAGGCTCCGCCCCCACTTCTTTCATCTGACCTGAAATCACAGAAACCACCATCCACTAACATGGAGGGGGCGGGGCTTGTGACCTGTACTGCAGACAGCCTCTAGGGCTGCGATCACTGATCATTTTAATCAATAAATAAAGTCATGAAAATATATCTGGTGAAATTATTAGTGAATAAATGTTTCTTATAATTATGTCAACAGATTTATAACACAAATAAACTAACGAAGTAATCAAGGTGATTGGAGTTCGTCAGCAGCAGACGACTTCAGGTAAAATCACAGCTACAACAACTTTATGAAAAATGATAATAAAAAGAGTCAATTACACATTAAAAGCATCATCCACACACACACACACATGCTGATCACAGATGAATGTGTGTGTAACAGCTGATGAGTGAGAAGAAGTTAAAGTGAGAGTCACAGGTGTGTGTGTGTGTGTCTCTGTTGCGTAGTTTGTGTGACACACTAATCCCTGTGAACGCCTCACAGCTCAGCTGACTGCTGCAGAGCACAGTCAGTGTTTGATGATCTGTGTCTCCATGGTAACGTGCTTATCTACATGTGTGATACATACCATGAATGTTGATAAGCCACGCCTCCTTGTATAACAGATGAAGCTGCTCTGCATCAGCTGACCTCAGTGGAGCTGATAGAACTGTTAGCATGAAGCTAACACCGCCTGTTGGCGGAGGATCAGCTGTGAACATATAAAGTTACGGTAAATATATTCATGTTATATAATATGTTCAGTTACTGACTTTATTAAACCAGTAAAAACAGAATCTTCAGATTTAACTCTGAACCTCTGAGTTCATCAGCATCATAACAACAGATTATATATGTGTATATATATATATGTGTGTGTGTGTGTGTGTGTGTGTGTGTGTGTGTGTGTTAAAACCCTGTATCGGTGCAGTTGTACACCAACATTGGGTAGACGCCCCACCCCTCTTTCACACACTATCTGTGTCAGTCCTTCTTCAAACAGCATAGTGTTGGAGCAGCAGCAGCATTGTGTGTGTGTGTGTGTGTGTGTGTGTGTGTGTGTGTGTGTGTGTGTGTGTGTGTGTGTGTGTGTGCAGTGAGGCAGGGCTGCTGATAGGAGGAGCTGCACTGACAGAGAACAGGAGCAGATTCAGTCAGAGGAAATGTGAACGTGGTTTACTGGAAGATAAAGAGGCCTGAATCAGGGGTGTTGGGGGGGTGAGCGTCCAACATGAGCAGAAACACTCAGAGACTCAGAGACAGAACATGTCTCATGTTTCTCTCTTGAAAAAAATGATCCACTCTCATGTTTCTGAATATGAAGCTACTCGTATTGATTTGTTATTGATTAGACAGAGACAGATAGAGTCAGAGACAGAGACAGAGAGACAGAGACAGAGACAGAGACAGAGAGACAGAGACAGAGACAGGGTCAGAGTCAGAGTCAGAGACAGAGACAGAGACAGATAGAGTCAGAGACAGAGACAGAGACAGAGAAAGAGACAGAGACAGAGACAGAGACAGAGTCAGAGTCAGAGTCAGAGACAGAGACAGAGAGACAGAGACAGAGTCAGAGACAGAGACAGAGATAGAGTCAGAGACAGAGTCAGAGACAGATAGAGACAGAGACAGAGTCAGAGACAGATAGAGACAGAGACAGAGACAGAGACAGACAGAGACAGAGACAGAGACAGAGACAGAGACAGAGAGACAGAGACAGAGTCAGAGACAGAGTCAGAGACAGATAGAGACAGAGACAGAGTCAGAGACAGACAGAGACAGAGACAGAGACAGAGTCAGAGACAGAGACAGAGACAGAGTCAGAGACAGAGTCAGAGACAGATAGAGTCAGAGACAGAGACAGAGACAGAGTCAGACACAGAGACAGAGACAGAGACAGCGACAGAGACAGAGACATGCTCAGTGTAAAGAAACCTGTCCAGTGTGAGTCTGAGAGACGTTGACAGGAACACTGACTTGAACAGGCCCAGAGCTTTAGACTGAAGACTGAGGCTGAACCTGCTGCTGAGGCTCTGCAGAGTCCTGGATTAATGTCTGAAGACTTTTGTAAATGAGAGATGTTTGAGGAGAGTCAGTGCACACACTCTGTGTGTGTGTGTGTGTGTGTGTGTGTGTGTTGTACCACCAAATCAATCAAATGTAAACACTTTACTCTCTTTGCTGCTAGAAGAAGACACACACACACACACGCACACACACACACACACACACACACACACACACACACACACACACACACACACACACACCCTGGAGGCCATATTTTATCCACTGAGTGTGTTTCTCATTTTAAAAAATAGCCCCAGCACCAGCTCTATAATAAAAGGTAATTGGTTGGGGGTGGGGGTTGGGGGGGGGGGCATTGTGTGTAATTGCTGAACGAGCAGCCGCAGAATAATTAGACTTGTGTGATATTAAACACCCTGAGCAGCAGAGGACAATAACAATAATCAGAGTGAACAGTGACTTTAATAATGATGAAGAGGAGAGAGGGAGGGGAGTGGAGACACTGCAGATCACCTGACCACTCACCTGTTCTCTCACCCTCTGTCTCTATGACGACAGGTAGGGTTTAATCACAGTGTAAACACATCACTCTGAAATGAACACAACACAAACACAGTAAACAAAGCTAACTCTAAGCTAACACAAAGATGACACTAAGCTATCACTAAGCTAACACAAAGATGACACTAAGCTAACACTAAGCTAACACAAAGGTAACACAAAGCTAACATGAAGCTAACACAAAGGTAACAATAAGCTAACACTAAGCTAACACAAAGGTAACACAAAGCTAACATGAAGCTAACACAAAGGTAACACAAAGCTAACATGAAGCTAACACAAAGGTAACAATAAGCTGTCACTAAGTTGGAGCTCCTCTGTAACATGAAGGTGTGTGTATGTACCATGGAGACTGTTGTTCATTCTGCTGAACCAGGATCTAACTGTTAGCTAACTGCTCCACCTGCTTACCTCTGATACCACCTGAGGTCCCGCTCTCCTCCCCTCTCCTCCCCTCTCCTCCCCTCTCCTTACCCTCCCTGTACAGTTAAATGACAGTCAGTGAGGCAGGTCCTCTGGCTGGGAGGAGTGGAGGGAAGAGATGAAGAGAAGACAGGAGGACAACTTCTTCTATCTTCATTTATAACTTTTAACTGACATTATTTATAATTATTTGATTAGTTGCAGTTGGAGTGGTGTTTGTGTCAGCTGATGTCTCATGAGGATCTCAGTCCAGTGTTCCCTCTCTTTTAGCTCTGTGTTTGGTCTCCACCAGCTCCTGAGGGAAATCTGTCTCTTTAGCTTCTTAATGCTCCACTATGTTCAGCAGCTGCTGTCGGACCGTGTCTCTGCTGTTTGCTGCTGAGAGGTCGTGGACAGCGGCTACGGCCCAAGAAGTTTATATATTCAAAGATGACAGACGGTAACTGAATCATTGTTATTTACTCTTTTCTTTTCTTTTAATGATATTGTTAAATTGCATTCAGGACGGCGCAGTGCAAAGACTGGACACTGACTGTTTCCCTGGTAAAAGTGTTGTAAACAGTTTCCATTGGACACAATGATGTTAGTGTATGTGAGGATTCATGTGTAATGTGCCAGAGAGAGAATGAATGGGGAGATGTCTTCAAAACGACCAAACCCAGCCCTCTACTTCAACACACACACACACACACACACACACACACACACACACACACACACACACACACACACACACACACACACACACACACACCACCTTCACACGGTGTTCAGTAGGAAACAGATGGAACTGCAACCTGGAGCAAAACCAGACTCTTCATAGATGTGATGCTGTGACCTCAGAGACGGATGTGTTCACCTCACACACTCTTTAGTGTGAACTGAACACTGACAGTTGAGATTGTGAAGCAGTTGTCAGTGTAGTACAGCTCATGTACATTAGTTTTATTCATAACTTCATTGTCGTCATTGAAAAGGTGTTTTAATAAATAAACCTTCTGTGTTTAAATTATACTGAGTGTTTCTTCATATTTACCATCTGCCTCATGATGAATCTAACAGGTCACTTTGGTGAATTAGTGTTTTCATTGTTATTAAAATTGATAAGTTCATAAGACAAATTAGAAAAGCACAAACTCTAGTATCTGTCTCTAGATCCTGTGTTGTCACTGTTGAAGGACGGACACATTTAAACATTTCTATCATGTTTGTTGTTGATTAAAGCAACATAGAAAGTCTTTGATTAATTACAGATTCAGGAAAATCTTCAGTGTGTTGTGATTTCTATACTGTGCTGCTGCTACTGTTAAAGTTCATACCAGACACGCTCCATAAAAACCACCAACAAAGCAAAGCTTCATAAGAAACAGTTTTTTTAATGTGTAGTTTCTAACTTAAGCCTTAAGTTACAGTTTAGCTAACTAATGTTAACGCGTGTTTAACTTTAGCCTTATGTTGCAGTTAGCCAGGTATAATCAGTGAGCACAGGATTGGTCTCTGTACAGGAACAATGGGAACAAACCTGGCAGAACCTCACTGTGACAACTAAACATGAAGAATGATCCAGACTTTGACTGAGATCAGTGACAGTAACTCAGCGATAACAATAACTCTTAAATCTCTATTTTATTCTAAGGCCAGGTCCCAAACAGAGATCTGCTAATGAGAACATGTTAGACTGAATTAATGAACAACTGACTCTTGAAATAACAAAGCCACTCCAACACAGTGACTACAAAAGAGTGAGCTGTAATAAATATTTGTAGTCAGATAAAGTGAGATGGGTGTCGTGTGTCTCCCTGTGAACGTTTGGCAGCCGTGATTTTATCAGATGGAAATAATGAGTGTTGGTTTCTTTTCATTTGTTTGTTCAAGTAGCACATGGCACAGCTCATTTTCAACTAGTGTGTGTGTTTGTGTGTGTGTGTACAGAGCAGTGAAACCAGCCTCCACCTCACATGTTCATACTTGGAAACACTGATTATTTCCAGTTGGTTTTGAAGCAATTGAGTGAGACTCCATGTTGTAGTGTTGTAATCGTTAGTGAGGGAGGCAGCTGGTGTCAGGTGATAGCAGCTAAGGTTCTCGTTAGAGTCTTGCTCGCACTGGTACAACACATGACTTACCTGTCGTCATGTTGTTGCGGTGTCAGATACTGAGTCACTCAGAGCAGTGCTGATGATGCCCTCACTGTGTGAGACTTTTAAATCTAATTGATTTATTATGCTCTACTGTGTTAAAGTCAAATGAAGCATTATAAATTGGATCGTCATGGAGCTTCATCACAGTTTAATGAATCCAGATCAAACAGGAAACCACACAGATCATAAACACACAGTTCACTTACTGTCAAATATTACTAATGATATATTACCATAAACTCTTTATTCATGCACACTGCAGGGTGAGTGAGAGGTTATTCTTAATTTTGTTTTAGCAGGAAGCCTCCATGTTTTCTGATCAGTCTGTATAGATAATTCGCTCCTTCATGACAACTGAATTTTTATATAACACGTTGTTTAACTAGCAAATAAATTAGCCTTTGGTTAGCCTTCAAGTAACACGCCCAGACAACCAGCTGTGCTAACAACGCTAACAAGAGCATACGGTTGCCACAGTTGTTAAGCCAGCTCCACCTAGCCCCTCCTCTTTCACCTTTTTGGATTAGCTGGGAGTTGGGGGCGGAGTCAGATACTGCCAAGATTGCAAAGGTGGATCCGCTCACTCTGAGCTTCAGAAACCTGTGGGTGACGTCACAGGCGACATGTATCTTTGGTTAAAACTGGTTAAGACAGACAGACAGAGAGAGAGAAACAAACAGACAGTGACAGAGAGACAGGCAGACAGACAGTGTTTCAGTGTCAGTGTTTTATTTATCAGGAAAAAAAGGTGAAGGAGGAGAGAGCCAACGGAGGAGGAGAGTGAACCTCTGTCTGTCTCCTCTCTTATTCTGTTTCTGATTTAAGAAACAAATAGAAACCGACTGTTCAAACAGAAGCTTCACAACAGAGACAGAGGAGGAAATAAGCTGCAGTTTACAGATCCTATCATCACTGCTGTTGTGGGTCACTGTCAGCAGCTCCTCCAAAATAAAAGCCTAAATGCATCCTGTGTCCATGTTCTCTAGCATCTACCTGTTTTCACTCATTTACAGATAGGTATGGATCAACACCGCTCAGCTGGTTTTACTGGTTTATGATGCTGCTAGATATTAATACATTATATTCAAGTGCTTACGGTTGGCGCGAAATGAACTGAATATTTGAACAGTGGAGACTCTGGCTGATCTAACGAGGTGTAACACGCCACTATTGGCACAATAAGAGCAGGAGGCGTCTTTAGGGAACAATCCTGTCCAGGTCTGAACCTCAACTGCCTCCATTCAGATACAGATGTGACGATCAGCAGCTGGATGATGTTTTCCTCCATGTTGTCTGACAGCTGTCTGTAGAAATACATTCACACCATATATCTATATTTATATTTATAATGTAGTCTACTATATTTTAACTAACACCATTCAATAGTAGTGGCACATATTTTTATTTTTAATTTAGCCTATATATCGGAGTAGAAGGACATATCTGATTTATTTTATTTATAAAATAAAATATCATTTATTTATATTTATTTTATGATATATTTAATATTTTTATCTCTTATTCTCTAGTCTTTGATCTTGAGGGAACAACTGTAACGTGACCTAATCTCCTCCTGGGGATCAATAAAGTTTTCTGATTCTGATACAGTTAATCTCAGACTCTACCTGGTGGAAGGTGTGTGTGCAGGTCTGTGATTGGTTGATGCTGCGTGTTGTTCTGTTGTGTCTCAGGTTTTTGTAACAAAGATCCTCTGATCACATAAACTGTACAGATGGTGGCCTTAAAGAGCAGAGACCAACACACACACACACACACACATCAGAATCAGTGTGATTGGACTCACTGACAGAAAACAGTGTCAGTGTAATTACAGCTGTCAGACACCAGAGGGCAGACATCAGCCATGTTTAAAAGACAGAACATGAGGAAGAGCTCCATCTAGTGGCTGAATCTTAGTTCTGCTTCACTCTCACATTCAGTCCTGAAACTGGAGTCTGAGACCTATCCCATGCATTTCACCAGGTCAACCAGGTACACTCTGCACACACACACACACGCAAACACGCAAACATGAACACACACACACACACACACACACACTCTGTGGAGCTCTGTCCCTCATCAGTGTGTGAGGATGTGTCCTTCAGAGGATGGAGGTCTGAGGTGGGAACCAGAGTCTCTCAGGGACCAGACTAGAGGTGTGTTCAGGTGGTTTATATCTGGAGGTTGTGCTTCAGAACCAACATGGTAAAACATACAGGCTGGTTAAAGGTCAGTGGAGCTAGAGGCTGAACTCAGTTATTGTTTATTTATTTATCTATTTCAGATTTTACAATCAGTAGCTTCAGAAAGTTTCAGACTTTGTGTTGTTCATTTAATTTAATCCACAATCAATAATCTATAGTAACAAAGTGAAAATATGTTTTCAAAAACAAACCTTGAATTTCTAAAAGTCTTCAGACTGTGATCAGCTGTTTCCTGTTACAGATAACTGAGGGGAGTCTGGACCTTGACTGAGTCCACCTGTGTGGAACAGCTTAGACAGACACACCTGTGGATCTCACTGATGAACTTGTTGTTTCTCAGGCTGCGTTCACACTGACATGTTTTCTTTTTAAAATAAATCCACACTAACACACCTGAAACATCACATCTCACATGACCATTGATCTACACTGAGCACGTGCAAGCTGGTGTAAACAGGAAGTAGATTGTCTGCTCTGACCTCAGTGTTAATCACTGTTTTTTCCGGTGTTGAAAGGTGTAACACCAGGAACACTCTGTCTCTCTCTACAGAGTTTACAGTTACTGGATGTTGATTTCTCTTCTTTATTAATTTATTAATTCATTTTTGACAGTAAACGTCTGTAAATGTCTCTGTCTGCACATGCAGCTGCTACAGTGGTTAAAATATATTTATATTTTCATGTCTGTGTCATATTCAGTTTCAGACTGACTGAGAAACTACACTGAAGGAGTCAGATTTATATAATGTTGCTGGTATGATGTCACTGTGACATCATCAGGTCTTTACTCTTTTTCTGCTGCCAGACGCTGAATCTCTAGATCATGTGACACAGCTGTGACATGTGACATGCGGCGTGTCACTCTAACCACAGCCACCACACATCCAACGTGTTCCTGGTCTAACTGTCCCCCCTCCTACTGTCTTCATGCTAAACTAGGCTAACAACGCCCTGACCCCAGATCAGTCATGAGATTGTCCTGACACAAAGGCTGATGTCAGTTTAAAGACCTTTCAACACAATGTGGTTCAGTTTAAGACACATTATAGTAACTATAACTAGAAAATTCCAGGGAAATTTTGAGTGCCACGGGAGCTACTGCCGAGATGAGTACATGATTTATTTCCAGTGTTCAAAAGTCACCCTGATCATATTCTGGTTTTGAGAAATGTCTTGATATAAAAGACTCTGATATAAAACAATGTCACATCCCTCCATCATGTATTATGTGGGAAATATCTCATATTCTGTGTTGTTTTTTTTAATAAAACAAGAGGCAACATGTCTTCAAACTGGCATTTAAAGGGTTAAAATCCTGAAAACTAATAAACATTTGGTAGGTTTGAGCAGAACTGAAGTGGTTTAAGAGATGTATGCAAAAAAAAGCAGAAAAAAATATTGATATATGATGATTTTATAGCATTTTCTTTGTGTGTCCTTTTTTGGACGCGAGGAACCCCAGAGGGTACAAAATGTGTTACCAGTGTATAATAGACCTGTAACAGTAACTGACATTAGATTTTAAAAATATGTCAAAAAAGACACTTTCTTGCAGAAATCCATACCTTCAGCTGTAACACAGCCAAAATGATCAGCAAATCAAAAAAGAAAAGTGAAGAAAATGTCCAAAAAAGGACAGAGGGACCCCTGAGGGTTAATAAATCCCATGAACCGCTATTTAAATTACCACTATTATGTTTTTTTCGGTGCTAAATTTAACATTACTGGGGAGGAGAGCAACGCGACTAGAAGTGACAGCGAGAGAGGGCTAGTAGCTTCTCCTCTCCTCTGTCTCAGCGGAGACCGTCACAACTTCATTCACTCATTTAACAAAACAAAAAGAAAAGCAACAAAGGAAGCAGTAAATGGACTTACATATTTAAGACCTAACTAAATGTAATTTAAGACCTAACATGCGGCTAATGTAAAGCTAGCGGAGCTTGGAGAGTTGGTTATCTGGTTGCTAGGCACGCACACACGCACACAGGTCAGGAGCTGCCGTTGCCATGGCAATGTGAAAATCTGCCCAGAATTTGGCTTCTACATGGCTTAAAACAATTGCAAATTATGAGAAAACCGTTACTTCTTTTCAAAAACCGAAAACACCGTGACAGACACTGAAGCCAGAAGTTTCTTACAGTCTCTATTTTATTCAGATATTCCTTAAAATGAGTGAGTAAGCTCAGTGCGAAGACAGAGTGAGATTCTTTTGAAAGAAAAAGACGATTACATTAGGTGTCAATGAGAGTGAGACAGGTATTGCTGCCGGACTCGGCACCCCCGTTTAAATTTTGTGCAGACCCTGCCTGTCAAAGTTACATTTAATGAATCCCAACAACTATGTCTACATTTTCAGAAATAATTATTTGTCTCCTTTTTACGGTTTGGCCGTGAGCTCGAGTTAAAAATAAAAATGAAGGTTATTTTTTACTGCTTCACGCACTCTAGCCAACTGACGCTGTCACTCTAACTTTGAAGAAAAAGTGATTTCCACTCCTCCTTTGAGTGCTCATAGTTTGAAAAGTTTACATGTTATGTAAAAACATTTGCTGTGTTTTGGAGAGAGCAGAAGTTTTCCTCCGTTTTATAGTTTGAATCACATTTCTACGTGCAGGTATGAGGGAGCTAGGTGACTCAGAAAAAAGGTGAAATTTTGTAGAAAAAAGGTGAAATTTTGTGGGTTTCTAAAGAAAATTCCAATGCATTCCTAATGCGTTATTTATTCCCAGTTTTTTGGGAATAACTTTGGGAAAAATTGGAATTTTAAAACCAAAAGTCATAGCACTATTCTAGCTGTAGAGGAGTGGCTCGGAGCTGAGCACCCGTGGCACTAATTAACACTTTGATCCACGACGAGGTTGACTGAAACCTGATGGTCGGGTCTCTGTAGACTGGTGATGGTGGTCGAATGAATAAAGACTGTGGCGGTGGAGGAACGTGACATGGAGCCAGAGGATGACGTCCAGCTCAGATCCTGGATCAGCAGGAACCTCTCTGCTGTTTCCTCGTATCAATCATGTAGCTTTAAATCTAATTGATAATGAGTCTGACTGATTTCTGTCTCTTGTAAAGGCACTAACTGAGCAGAGAATCTGGTAAGTTAAAATACCCTTAAAATAAAAACAGTTGCACAAAACACCTTAAGTTTCATCCTTAAGGTGTCCTTAAAATGTTCCCTTAAGTATTCACGGTTTTCTCCTGATCTTAGTCTTATACTTAAGGAATCACTTAAAGTCAGTTAAACCGTTGCACAAAAGACCTTAGAGATCAAACTAAGGGGAAAAAACTTGTTGTGATGCTAAACGCTATCACAAGTGCTAATGCCAGCAAACAACTGGTCTCCATGGAAACAGTAGAAATTTATTGCTGTAAAATCTCTATCACTGCTGTAAATGCCTTAACTTTTTTCCTTAATAAGGAAACTAAGTTATTCTGTGCAACAGCCTGAAGTAACTCCTTCAGCTGAGGAAAAATTAAACCTTAAGTGTCAAGTGTAGAAAACTTAAGGGGTTTTGTGCGAGCGGCTCCTGATGTTCCTGATCAGACCAGGATCCACCTATGTGAGGTCATACTCTCCACTCATATGAGGAGCTGTGATTGGCTGATGAACCTGTACAAGGAACTCTAGCACCACCTACAGGAGAACGTTACATCAGAGCTTCACTATAGGTCCGGTTCTGTCATAGTCTCCTAGGGATCATCAGCTGCTTCACACCTTTAAATCATATTTAATAAACAGTCAGTCACCTGTCACGGCACACCTGTCTTATTGTGAGCTGCTGTGTGCGCTAACAGGCCACTTGTGGAGGCCTTTAGGTTTATGAGGTTTGAGACTCTGTGTCTGATGACGGGTCTGTGGTGCCCCCCACTGGACCAGACCCCTCCCATCACAGCGGCTCTGTCTGAGCGCTGGCGCTGAGGAGGAACCTTCCTCGGAGCGTGTTTGAGTTTAGCAGCTAGCTCAGGGAACTGCTGGGTGTACAGACGCTCAGTGTATTGCAGCTCTGGGGTGATCAGTCTCTGACACTGGGTCCTGGTCTGGGGGTCTAAGTCTGGGTTCAGATTGTAGCCCTGAATGACAGCTGCTCCATATTGGAACGGCTTCAGCCCAGCGTCTTTAATCTGGGAGGGGTCGACTGCTCCGCCATCTTTCAGGCAGGTGTTTGCAAGTTTGAGCTGCAGCTCTCTCAGCTGAGACACCTCCCTCTTCATCTGCTCTCGACCAACCAGACTGTCCACCTTGTGCCAGAAGGTGGCGTTGAAGTGCAGGTAGATCCTCCAGTCCAGAGCGTTCCATCTCCGGATCTTCTCTGGAGTGTCTGCTGACAGCTGATGACGAGTTCTCTCACTGCGACTGTTGAGCTTGAAGGAAACCATGTCTTCCAGGGACCAGCAGAGGGCGTGTCTGAGCAGGACCATGGACTCGTCAAAGTACTCTGAGATCAGAACGAGGTGGAAGTCCCGCTCGATGGCAGCCACGGCTCTGCTGGCTCTCTCCTCCAGGTCGTCGGCGTCAGCTGCCGCGTTGTTGTCGAAGCCGAAGTCAAAGGCCAAGATGTTGTGAGCGTAGTGGTTGTTGGTCACAGAGGAGTTGTAGGTCCTCCAGCTGTTGTCCAGGAAGTCGTCCAGGCTGCGAGTCTTGTGGAAGGCTGGGATGCTCTTGTAGTAAATAAAGATGGACTCCATCATGGACACAGGATGTCTCAGGATGGAGAAGTAGAAGGTGTCGTCCGGCATCACTTTGACCACCTGGACACAGGAGGACATTTAATTTATTAATCTTAGAGACAGATTCTTCTTCACTGCCACTGAGTTACATTCAACAAATCAACTTTATTTTATATCAGAGATATAAAGAGATATAAATTCAACATGTCCATTTAAGACTCCACTAACTGGGTCCACGAAGGCACCGAGCAGTGTCATGTGACCTCACACTGATACCAGACTGTATGTGGGGACGTATATAAACCTGACAGACAGGCTCAATGAGGTCCAGTCAGTTATGTGATCAGATTCCTTCTGGATCCCGACTGTTCTGTTTTTAATTTAGTTGATTAATGAATTATAAATTAAACAACAGAATGATGTTGAAGGTGATCACTGAGACAACACGTCCAACGGGGCCCAAGTGTTACCATGGAAACTGAAGGGCCATAAGAACGTGTCGTTAGGTCCTCCACTGATCCATGCCTCGGCCCAAACTGTGGTCCACATGTTGTAGGTGGACCAGTCTGGACCTGGTGTGGGTCTTCACATGGACCCAGATGCAGCGTGTTGGGACACAGGGAGCTGATGGACAGACTCCGTAAACACTGTGTTGACTGGACTCAAGTGAAAGTCCAAGTTTTATTCATTTTATATTTTATTTACACTGTTACCTGCTGAATACGTTTAAGAATGTTTCAGTCTGTTAATAACTGTGTTGATTCACTTGAGTTAACACATGTAATGAAGTAATTATGACACTGTGTAGTTCAGTTGTCCTTCCTGGAGGATAACTGTTGCTATGCTCCTTGGGAGTTTTATTCCTCCGTGTTGGTGACAGTCAGTCAGAGCGGCAGCCATTTTGTTTACAGGTCTGTCTCATTCTCATGGACACGATATCTCAGTGACACCTTGAACAAACATTCACCTGGACTCAAGGACGAGCTGATTAGATTTTGGTGGCTAAAGGTCAAAGGTCAGTGTGATCTCAGAAAACACCTTTTAGCCGTTACTCAAGACTTTACACAGATGGTTCATATTTGACTCTTATAAACAGGATGTGACCGGAAACTAGAGCGGAGGAGGAGGAGACTCTAGTTTGTGCTGCTCTGATGAACAAAGTCAAGTCATGTTGTGGTTCTTTTATCAGGTGACCTGTCACCTGCTGGAGGTGACAGGAAAGCTAAGACTGACCAACCACTGAACCCAGCTGCTGTAACTACACACAGAGAATGATCAGTATCAGCTGTGAATCAGCTGATCTCACTCATAGATGATCGTATCAGTATCAGCGCCAAAAAAATGTGATTGTGGCGTTCCTACTGTGAACACATGAGGAGTCCACATGAGACCTGGTTTACAGCTCACCTCAGACTTCCTGAACCTCATGTGGTTGCACATGATGTTGAACTCCTTCACTCTCCTGCTGCTGACTCCCTCCACGAAGTGAGAGGCAAAGAAGAACGGGTAAAACAGCTGACTGTGTTTGTTCACTGGGAGGGCAAAGGTCAGGTTCCTGCTCTCTCCGTAGCGATACAGGACGTTTAAGATGGTGCTACTGGCTGTTTTGTGCGTCTTCAGGAAGACGATGTGAGACTTTGGGTGGCAGCTAATTTTAGTCCTGTCACTGGATGTGGTGGGACTGTGGACGAGTCTCTCTACTGGACCTGCAGTCAGATGGTTCCTGGTGCTGCGGAGGACCAGAGGACCTGGATCAAGCTGCTCCTCCAGCTGAGAACCTGCAGCAGGGTTCAGGATTTTATCCACATGGGTCAACAGAATATTATCTGATGGTTTTCTATGGCCCCCCTTCTGGTGATGAAGATCTGGTCTGTCTGTCTGTAGTGGTCTTGTGTTCTGCCAGTGTTCCCAGACCTTCTGCAGGGAAGGACTCGGCTGTTTGTTGACAGTGAATCTCAGATCTGGTAGTCCTGGTCCTGGTCCTGGTTCTGTCAGCTTGTCAGTCCTGGAAGAAACCGGATCACAGTCAGTGACTCACTCTCTGGATTCCTGAGATTTCTCACCATAAATAAATAATTAATCATTAAATGATATTCATATTTTCTGATGGTTTTTTTCCCCCACAATTGTGAGATTGTGTTTAAGTAGATTTACACTTCCTACAGGTGTACCAAGAGTTCCCAGGACGTGTTGGGATCATTCACCCTCAGTCCTCTGTGGTCTGAACTCTGATGATGTTACATGAATTAATGATGTCATCAGACTGTCAGCTGACATGTGTACGGATCGTTCTGTGAGTCATTACCTGGCTGAGCGGGTGACAAATGTCTGGAAGGCGACACAGACCAGGAGCAGGACGAGCAGCATCCAGAGAGAGTGACGCTTGCTGCACAGCCCCCTCCTGACACACCTGCAACACACGCATGCACGCAGAAGAAGAAGAATCAGTAAATAAATCTTGTCTGAACTGAGCCTAAAATATATTGGAGGTGGTTTTCACAGCAGCAGCAGATGGATGAGAAAACTCCCAGCAGCCTTTGCGTTCTCCTGGACTCAGAGTCTCTTCTAGTCTCACAGAAACTGCCTCAGTTAAACATTCAGTCATGGTTGATTCAGATTTAGTGAACTGAATATTTCAGCTGCTGTTTTTATAAGAAGAAGAATAACAAGCTTCATTTTACTTTAACCTCTCTACAACCGGATCTGAACCAGAGATTATTGATGAGAGATTATTGATGAGAGATGGTAACTACAGATGAGAGGTGATTGGTGATTGGTGAGAGTGGTCTGTGTGGTTACTGTCGTCCATTCTAACTCAACACAATCCCTCAGTCCTCCTCCTCATGTTCACAGATCACATTGTTGCTGTTTCCTCATCCTCAGTCTGACTGACACATTCCTCAGGAACTCATATAGTTTATGAATAGGGGCCCGCGCCCCCCCCCCCCCCCCCCCCCCGTTAAACACTGCGTTCACCAGACTTCAGCTCTGTCTGTCTGTGTGGAGGTTCAGGCTCCACTGCCAACACGAAGTCCTGTGGCTAAAACAAACACACACATTCTCACACACACACAAACACACCGAAGACACACACTCTCCACAGATCTCCTCTCTCAGGTTCTCAGTCCATGTGGTCCAGTTCTAAGGATCCTTCAGGATCTAGATTTAATTTGGTGCAGAAACACAGGAAGTGATGTGACCCTGAATCACCAAAATGAAAGTCCTGAAACACTGAGGTCAGTGTCTCCTCTCTGCTCCCACACTCTCTGTCTAACACATTTACTTGTGAGCTGTTTACTGTGAGCTGTCTCTATTATCAGCCTGGTTCTAATGAAGGACCTTACCTAAATAAAACCAACAGTATCCAGTTTGAACTGGTCTCAACATCAGCTGCTGCAGGAGAGAGTCACTGGAGTCAGTTCACATCTGCTGGTTCGTCTTGTTCTGGTGGTTTGATGTTTTAGCAGAGTCAGAGCTTTCTACAAACACAGACCTCAGACCACAGACCTCAGACCAGTCAGAGCCAGAAGACACACAGACCAGAGTAACCTCCGACTCGTGTTACATTTACATCGACTCTACAGACACTGAAACATCTCTCCACTCCAGCCATCACTCTCTGACTCTGTAGCAGAGACCCTCATCCACACCTTCATCACCACCCTTCTGGATTCCTGCAATGGAGCTCTGTTTGGGGTTTCCAGCAAAACCCTGGACAGGCTCCAGTATGTCCAGAACTCAGCTGCCAGGGTTCTTACCCACACCAAGCCCTGGCAGCACATCACCCCCACCATCATCCAACTTCACTGGCTCCCGGTCAAGGCCCACGTCCAGTACAAAATCCTCTCCCTCACCTACAAATCCCTCCATGGTCTCGCCCCCCAGTACCCGTCTGACCTCCTCCACCCCTATACCCCATCCCCGAACCCACGGTCCTCGGACACAGGTCTGCTCTCCACCATCCCACAAGAGATGCACACAGCCTGATCTCTGGACATCTACAAAACACTGCTGAAGACCCACCTGTTCACCAAGGCCTCTGACTTCTAGCTGCCTCACCTCTTACAATCTCCTACAATCATTGCCATACTCATTCTGTCTCTTCTTGTTTTCATTTATTCATCTTATATATTTACTTTTTGTCTTCTTACTCTGTACAGAGGCCTTGGGTACCTTGAAAGGTGCTATAAAAACCTAAGTTATTATTATTGTTATTATCATTATTATCATCACTGAGGATGGATTAAGGATGTGTAGTGACAGGACGTCTCTTTTACCCCCCCCCCCGTCTCTCTCTAAAAAATTAGTGTTGAACAATGCTTTTAACTTCAGAAGTCAAACTTGGGCATCAAACAGCAAGTCCCAGCCAGGTTCATCACTTTTTAGTGTTCCCTGGAAACACTTCCTGTTGCATGTGTTTTCTGAAGTTGCAGGAGAAGTGAATGAGATGTTTTATGGTGCATCACTGCTACTGAAACATGTGCACACCAAGTCCAGGTTCAGTTGAAATATTCAAAGCATGTGTGAAATCTACTTGCTGATTTTCATACTGTATGGAAATGACCCGAAGCTGCTGGCTGCCGCCCCTGAGGAGAAACATTAAGGGTTCACAGAAGTCCAGACTTAATAGAGGAGAGAAGCCACAGGTTTCCTCAGGCGACATCAACATCTGGAGCCCAGCCAGCTGCTGAAGCCCCCCCTCCTCCTCCCCCTCCTCCCCCTCCTCCCTCCTCCTCCTCACAAACAGTCATGAACTCTTCACCTCTGAGAGGAGTCATAGCTCCAGGTAGGACGCTCTGCCTCCAGAGGAATTTCAGGCATCTGTCTGCTGCCGGTGGTCTGAGCTCAGACACTCAGAGTCCAGGAGAAACAGAGGCAGAAGAACAGTCAGAGGAACAGACAGAGGAACAGACAGAGGAACAGACAGAGGAACAGACAGAGGAACAGTCAGAGGGACAGACAGAGGAACAGTCAGAGGAACAGTCAGAGGAACAGACAGAGGAACAGACAGAGGAACAGACAGAGGAACAGTCAGAGGAACAGACAGAGGAACAGTCAGAGGAACAGAGGAACAGACAGAGGAACAGTCAGAGGAACAGAGGAACAGTCAGAGGAACAGTCAGAGGAACAGAGGAACAGACAGAGGGACAGACAGAGGAACAGACAGAGGAACAGTCAGAGGAACAGTCAGAGGAACAGACAGAGGAACAGACAGAGGAACAGAGAAACAGACAGAGGAACAGTCAGAGGAACAGAGGAACAGTCAGAGGAACAGACAGAGGAACAGAGGAACAGACAGAGGGACAGACAGAGGAACAGACAGAGGAACAGTCAGAGGAACAGTCAGAGGAACAGACAGAGGAACAGACAGAGGAACAGTCAAAGGAACAGACAGAGGAACAGACAGAGGAACAGACAGAGGGACAGACAGAGGGACAGACAGAGGGACAGACAGAGGAACAGTCAGAGGAACAGACAGAGGAACAGACAGAGGGACAGACAGAGGAACAGACAGAGGAACAGACAGAGGAACAGTCAGAGGAACAG
>NW_019174732.1:195937-200948 GCF_002260705.1 Seriola dumerili | reverse complement strand
GGGGGGGGGGACTATAAAGGGGGGGGCACTATAAATACGTGACGTGTAAGATTGTGCTGAACACACTTTAAGACTTTAACACTGTTTTTTCAGTCACTGATAATTTTCAGATGTTTCACATTAAAAGCCTATGAGGAGAGAGAGGCTGAGAGGCTTTTAATGTGAGCACCTCTCGCCCTTTACTAGCCCCGTCCTCCCCTTTATAATCAGCCCCCCCCCAGTGAAGGATCTGATAAAATACTGGAGAGAGCATATCGGTAATGTATCAGGAGTTTACATATAACTGACTGTTGTCTCTGTTCCATCTCTGTTCCTAAGCTGACCTGTTCCCTCCGACTGCTTCGCTCTGCCGTTCCTCTGTCTCTGTTCACTACTGACTGTTCCTCTGACTTCTCTTGTCCTGTTCCCTCTGACTGCTCTCCTCTGGTCTGTTCCTCTGTGCTGTTCCTCTGACTGTTCCGTCTGTCGTTCCTTCTGCTTACTTTTCCTCTGGTCTGTTCCTCTGGTTCTGTTCCTTCTTGTCTGTTCCTCCTGTTCCTCTGTACTGTTCCTCTGGTTCTGTTCCTCTCGCTTCCTCTGCACTGCTTTCCTCTGTCTGTTCCTCTTCTGGTTCCTTCTGTCTGTTCCTCTTGTCTGTTCCTCTGTTCTCTGGACTGTCCTACTGTCTGTTCCTCTGTTGGTGTGCGCGTGGCTGATCCTGTCCCTCTGGAGGTCTTGCTCCTCTCTCTGTTCCTTATTCCCTTGAACTACTTCCTCTGTCTGTCTCCTCTGGTCTGTCCTCTGAACTGATATCCTTATAGGGCCTATGACAGTGCTCCAATCTATGTTCCAGTGTTCCTCTGTCTGTTCCTCTGACTGTCTCCTCTGTTCCTCGTCTGTCCCTCTGTCTGTCCCTCTGTCTGTTTCCTCTGACTGTTTCTCTGTCTGTTCCTGCTGGTTCTTTGCATCCTAACTCTATAACTATGTACTGGATAGTATACATCGTATACTTGACTGTTTCTCTCTTTGTCTTGTTCCTTCTGTTTCTTTTTGTTCCTCTGATCTGTTTACCATACTATACCAGTTTTGCATGTAATAGTGTCGCGTAAACTGACATGTTCCCTCTGACTAGAATATCTCTACGACTGTTCCATCATGTCAACTGGGTGGCTGATGGTTCTCTTCCGACTGTTCCTCTTGACTCTTGCTTCCTCTGTTCTGTTTCCCTCTGAGTGTGTTCTTCTTTTCCTCCTCCACATTGGTTCCCTCTGTCTGTTCCTTCTGTCTGTTCCTCTGTCTGTTCCTCTGTCTGTTCCTCTGACTGTTCCTCTGGCTCTGTTCTCGTCTGTTCCATCTGTCTGTTCCTCTTGTCTGTTCACTTCTGTTCCTCTTACTACGTTCCCTCTTGTGCTAGCTCCTTGTGTGTGCGTCTTTAGAGAGATCTCTCAAGCATCTGTAATCACTAACTGTCGTTCCTCTGTCAGTGTTTCCTCTGACTGTTCCTCTGTTCCTCTGTCTGTTCCTCTGACTGTTCCTCTGATGCCTTAATCTTCTATCTCACTGTTACCTCAAATGACATGTTATCACTCTGTTCTGTTCCTCTGAAACTAGATTCTGTTCTACTCTCGACTGTTCCTCTGTTCCTCTGTCTGTTCCTCTGGACTGTTCCTCTGAACTGTTCCTCTGTCTGTTCCTCTGTCTGTTCCTCTGTCTGTTCCTTCTGTCTGTCCTCTGTTTCTGTTACCTTGCTTGTCTGAATTATACCTTTCTGTCTGTCCCAGTCTTTGTGTTTCTTGTTCCTTTCTGAACTTTGTTCCTTGTTTCCTCTGACTGTATAGATCATACACTCTAGATCTGTCCCTCTTGCTATACATAATTACCCAGTGAGTATCATGTTCCCTACTGGATACATTCTTCTGTGACTGACTGTAATCCTCTGTTCACTCCGACTGATTCCTCCGGGACTGTATCCTTAACAGCCCCAAACATTCTAATTTTACAGCATTATGCCCTGTTCTCTGTCAATTGTTCTACGAGTGACTTGATTCCTCTGTGTCTAGATTCCTCAACTAGTGTTCTTTTGTTCCCTCTGTCTAGTTCCTCTGTCTGTTTCTCTCTCTTTTTTCTGTCTCCTCCATCTGTATATTCTGTTCCTCTGTTTCCTCTGACTGTTCTCTGACGTGGTTTCCATACTTAAGGAAACAATGTATTCACTCATGCATACATCTTTGTTTTCCTCTGTACTGTTTCCTTCTGTGAAACTGTCCTGTCTGATCCCACTGATTCATGCCTCAGCCTCTTGTACTTGTTCCTTATCCTGTATATATATGATTCCACTAGTACTGATTCATTCGTTAGGTTCTGTGCTGTTATCCTCTATTAAACGTGTTCTACATGCTCGCGATCTTGTTCCTCTGACTGTTCCTCTGTTCCTCTGGACTAAGCTTCGCGATCTACGACATCATGTATAACAAGCTCTGTCTGTTCCTCTGTCTCTTCTTTCCCTCTTGAGTGTGTCTTTCCCTCCTGTCTGTTTTCCATGCTGGAGTGTTCCTTCTGTTCTCTGTGACGTGTTCCTCTGTCTTGTTCCTCTGGACTGTTTCCTCTGCTCTGTTTCCTCTGTTCTGTTTGTCGCTACTGTCTTCTTGTCCCTACTAGTGTTACGTTGTTCCTCTACATGTCTTTGTATTCTCTTCTGAGACTCTGTTCAACACCTCGTTCTGTCTAATCACTCTTTGCTAATTCTGGATGAAATGTATCAACAGTACCTTCTCTGTTTCCCATTTCGCGATCTACACCATATCACGATCTTGCTTACAAACTCTTCTGTCTTGTTCGCAACAGTAGAGAAATTCTGTTCTGCATTTGATGTTCCTCTGTACTTTACCTCTGTCTGTTCCTCTGCACTGTTCCTCTTAGACTGGTTCCTCTGTAACTTTTCCTCTGTGAATGTCCCTCTGTCTGCTTCCTCTGTTCCTCTGGAAAGTCATCTGGTAATGTCCTCTGACACTGCTATCCTCTTGCTCTCCTGCCTGATCGTGTCTATCTCCGTGCTGTCCAGGGTTCGGAACTATGCATGGTATCGCGCTGCAAGTCTGTTCTATCCTCTCTTCACTGATCCACCTTCCATCACCACACACACACACACACACACTGAACACACACATCTCCCCTACCTAATGGACACTAGATCTTAGTATCACTCTGCATGTTCCCTCTCGTCTGTGAATTGCGCTCTTTGACTGTTTCCTCTGATCTGTTCCCTCTGTCTAGTATCGATTATGCTTGCGATTGCTTGTCCCTTCTGGACATGGTTCCATCATGTCGTGTTCCTCTAGTCGTTGTTCCCTCCTGGAGAATCTGTGGTCACTCTAAAGTAATCAAACTCCACTCTGTCTTATTCCATGCTGTTACATGATCATCACACTACTGTGACCCAACATCTCCTCTGTCAAGTGTGTACTACTAAACGTGAGAACGTTACCGTGTCTGTCTGTTCCGTCTGTCTGTTACCTCATGTCTTGTTCCTCTGACTATTCCGTCTGACTGTTTCCTCTGCTCTGTCCCTACTTGTCGTAGTTGCGCTCGCTGTCTGTTCACATGCCTTGATATCCTACTGCACCCAGGTTTTCGCTCTGTCTGTATAACACTGGACTGCTGTCTTTTCGCTTCGTTGTGCGGTTCTGCATTCTTCTCTCGGCTCCTGTTTCCTCTGTTCCTTGCACTGGACCTTTACTAGGTCCTGAGTGTTCCTCATGTTCCTGTTCCTGCTGGATCTGTTGTTTGTTCCCCTCTGTGTCCCTGTTCCTCTGTCTGTTCTCTTGACTGTATCCTCTGGTCTGTTTCCTTCTGTCTTGTTCCTCTGTCTGTTCCTCTGTCTGCTTACCTCTACTGTTTCCTCTGTTCCTCTGACTAGTTCCTCTTGAACTGTTTCCTCTGCCTGTTCCTCTGTCCTGTTCCTCTGACTGCTTCCTCTGACTGTTCCTCTGTGCTAGTCCCTCTGTCTGCCCTTCATGTATGTTCCTCTGACTGTTTCTCTCTGTTCTGTTCCTTCTGTTCCTCTTGTCTGTTCCTCTGTCTGTTTCCTCTGTCTGTTCCTCTGGGACTGTGTTTTCCTCGCTCGAGTGTGCCTCTAAACAGTAGTCACATCCTATATCTGTCGTGTCCTCTGTCTGTTATCGACTACTTGTCTGATGGCCTGGGCTGATGCCTGTGCAACCTCGGTCTGTGTTCCGTACTGACTGTTCACTGCTGCTTGCCAGTCTGGACTGTTCCTCTTCTGGGTATCTCTGACTGTTCCTGCTGTCTGTTCCTCTGTCTGTTCCTCATGGTCTGCTCCCTTCTGTCATGTTTCCTCTGTACTGTTCCTCTGACTGTTCCTCTGTCTGTCCCCTCTGTCTTACCCTCTGTCTGTCCCTCTGTCTGTTCCCTGTCTGTTTCCTTCTAGTCGGTGTTCAAATTTGGAACTGGTTCCATCTGACTGATCCTTCTGTGTCATGTTGTGTCTCTAACTCAGCACTGATGTTGATCTTCTTCACTGACGTGATTCCTCTCTGTTCTGGATTACACATCTGGATGTCTATCAACCCCTCCTGTCTGCTTCCTCTGTATCCTCTGACTGTTGTCCTTACTAGACTGATTTCCTCTTAAACTGGTGTCGCTTAACTAATTAAGTAGAATCCACGCTGTCAGAGTTTGCCTCTGTTCCTAACGTGTCTGTTCCTTCTAGTCCCCCTCTGACTGGTTCCATACACTAGCACTTCTCTACATATGTGACTGCATGGTTCCTCTGACTATGGTGAATAACATCGTGCTGACCTGCTTTCCCCTCTGGCGTAGTCCTTTTTTGTCCCATCCTGTTCCTCGTTCCTCCCTGACTTCCGATCCTTATGCTTATGAGACTGACTGTTATCCCTATCTTAGCCCATGTTTACACTTCTGACTCTGATTAATTCCTCTGACTGTTTACCTCTGCTGTTCCTGCCTGGTCTGTTCTCTGTCTAGTTCCTCTGACTGATTTCTACGTTCCTTG
>NW_019174732.1:195030-195912 GCF_002260705.1 Seriola dumerili | reverse complement strand
GGACTATAAAAGGGGGGGGGGGACTATAAAGGGGGGGGCACTATAAATACGTGACGTGTAAGATTGTGCTGAACACACTTTAAGACTTTAACACTGTTTTTTCAGTCACTGATAATTTTCAGATGTTTCACATTAAAAGCCTATGAGGAGAGAGAGGCTGAGAGGCTTTTAATGTGAAACATCTGTGAGGGAAGTCTGTGACTGACAACACCTCTCCACCAATCAGATCAAAGAAAAACAAGGAAGTGATTGCAGAAAGAAATCAGCTGATTCTCCACATCTCCAGTTTACAGCATGTGTTTTTCATCGTTTAGTCAACGACTGTTTACAAGACTCTCAACCTTTAAACCAACAAGGACAAGAACCTGGATCTGCTGAAAAAGACCCTGTAGTACAGCCAAAAGCTCCAGAACAGACACTAAATGGACCTGTGGTGATATTCAATGTAAATCCATCCAACAGTAACAGATTCTTCAGTTAGTTCATCCATCAGTGAAACAGACAGCACTGACATGTCAACATTAACAGTTATAGACAGGTGTGTCCAGGTGAGACACTGACTCCACTCTGACTGAAGAGTCATATCAGAACCATGAAGGAGACTGAAAACTGAACTTCAGGCCTAGAGCTCCGTCTGACCTTGGACTGGACTCCGGGTCCTCTCCACCTGGAGTACTGTTCCAGTTCTCAGGTCCAATCAGCTGACTGCAACCTGATGCTGATGGGCTAATGTTTCAGTCCGCCTGGAAACTGGGACAGGATCCAGTATCAGTCCTGAGCTGAGTGACGTGAGCTCAAGACGCTGATTTGGCCTTTAGATGAGGACGCATCAGGTTTTAACAGGGTTTTAGTTCATAAGAATCTTTTAGAGCACCCCCCCCC
>NW_019174732.1:194680-195005 GCF_002260705.1 Seriola dumerili | reverse complement strand
CAGAGGAACAGACAGAGGAACAGACAGAGGAACAGACAGAGGAACAGACAGAGGAACAGACAGAGGAACAGACAGAGGAACAGTCAGAGGAACAGTCAGAGGAACAGTCAGAGGAACAGTCAGAGGAACAGACAGAGGAACAGACAGAGGAACAGTCAGAGGAACAGTCAGAGGAACAGACAGAGGAACAGACAGAGGAACAGTCGGAGGAACAGTCGGAGGAACAGACAGAGGAACAGACAGAGCAACAGTCAGTACAGTTCACTCCTGATACATTAACAAATGTTTCAGTGATCAGATCTTCTGGGGGGGCTATAAAAGGGGG
>NW_019174732.1:183519-183726 GCF_002260705.1 Seriola dumerili | reverse complement strand
CCCCCCCCCCACTCTGACACACTTCCTGACTGAAGTGCTGTTTCAGGAAATTACCCTGATTTATTTAATTGAGGTGAATTTACTCTCAGGAGAATAAAACAATTTAAAGCCCAGAGTCAGGTCACACTGAGACCCAGTCCTGGTTTACATCAGAGACCAGATCCAGAATCCTGCACCAGCCTGTGTCAAACCACATCGTCAGTGTCA
>NW_019174732.1:172212-183494 GCF_002260705.1 Seriola dumerili | reverse complement strand
TTTTTATGGTGCATCACTGCTACTGGATAACATGTGCACACCAAGGTTCCAGGTCAGTTGGAAATATTACCAAAGGCATGGTGTGAAATCTATCTTGCTGATTTTCATACTGTATGCGAAGATATTTGACCCCGAAAGTGGCTGGCTGCCGCCCCTGAGAGAAAACATAAGGCGTTCACAGAAGTCCAGACTTTCAACGTAGAGAGGCAGAAGCCACAGGTCTTTCCTCAGGCGACATTCATACCATCTGTGAAGCCCAGCCAGCTTTGCTGCAAGCCCCCCCCCCGCTACCTCTCTCCCACTCCCACCTCCTTCCCTCCTGCCTCCCACAACCAAGTCATGAACTACATACACCTGCTGAGAGGAGTCATAGCTCCAGTAGACGGCTCTGCCTCCAGAGGAATTTACGGCATCTGGTCTTGCTGCCGGGTGGTGCTGAGCTCAGAGACATCAGAGTCCAGGAGAGAAACAGAGGCAGAAAGGAACAGTCAAGGAACAGACAGAGGAACAGACAGAGGAAACAGGACAGAGGAACAGGACAAGGAGGAACAGTCAGAGCGGACAGACAAGAGGAACAGTCAGAGGAAACAGCACAGAGGAACGACAGAAGGAAACAGCAGAGGAACAGAACAGAGGAACCAGTCAGAGGAACAGAGGAATCAGACAGAGGAACAGACAGAAGGAACAGAGGAACAGATGAGAGCGAAACAGTTCTATTATGAAACAGAGGAACAGACAGAGCGGAACAAGACAGAGGGACAGCAACAGAGAGAGATCAGAGGAAAGCAGAGGACAGTCAGAGGAACAGACAGAGGAACCAGACAGAGGAACAGTCAGGCCACTAGAGGCAACAGTCAGAGGAACAAACAGAGGTAACAGACAGAGGAACAGAGTCAGAAGGAACAGCAAGGGACAGGGACAGAGGAACAGACAGAGGAAACAGTAGAGGGAATCCGGAGAACAGGACAGAGGAACAGACAGAGGAACAGTCAGAGGAACAGTCAGAGGAACAGACAGAGGAAGAGCAGAGGAACAGTCATGAGGAACAGACAGAGGAACAGACAGAGGAACAGAGGAACAGACAGAGGAACAGCCAGAGGGAACAGAGGAACAGTACAGACGGGAACAGCAGAGGACACAGAGGAACAAGACCAGAGGTGCACAGGATCAGAGGAACACAGACAGAGGAAACAGTCAGAGGAACAGCGAGGAACAGACAGGAGGAACAAGACGCAGAGAAACAGCAAAGGAGACAGCCAGAGGAACAGACAGAGGAACAGACAGAGGGAACAGACAAGAGGAAGGGGACACGGACAGAGGGACAGACAGAGGTAACAGTCAGAAGGAACAGTACAGAGGAACAGACAGAGGGACAGACAGAGGAACAGAGCAGAGGAACAGACAGAGGAACAGTCAGAGGAACAGGCAGAGGAACAGTCAGAGGAACAGAGGAACTAGTCAGAGGAACAGACAGAGGGCACAGGACAGAGGAACAGACAGAGGGAACAGACAGAGGAACAGACAGAAGGAAACAGTACAGAGGGAACAGAGAGGAACAGTACAGAGGCAACAGGCACAGAGGGGAACGACAACAACAGACAGCAGGAACAGGAACGAATGAGGAACATCAGGACAGACTAGAAAGGAGCAGACAAGGAACAGACCGAGAGAAGAATGCAGAACACAACGAACGAAAACAGTCAGTAGTTTAACAGCGAGGAAAACTGGTCAGTAGGAACAAGGCAGAGAACAGACAGCGAGGCAACAAGACAGAGGAAAGCAGAGGAAACAGTCTAGACGGAGTATACAGTCAGAGGAAGACAAGACAGACAGAGGCTGAAAACAGACAGAGGAGACAGGACAGTCGACAGGAACGTTCACGTAGGTATACATGACAAGAGAGTTGTCACGTTTAGAGTAAACAGGATAGACAGAGTGTCAAGACCACAGATTCAGGAGGCAAGACAAGAGAGAGGAACCATTCCAAGACAAGCAATGAGCAAATCGAACTGACAGAGAACAGAGAACAGAAAACGAAAGAGCGCATTCACAGACGAGAGGGACAGCAGAGTGAAACTGCTAGTCATAGGTAGAAGATGGTGTTCAGTAAGGACCTGGTGTGGGGATGAAGAGGAACAGAAGAGAGGAAGAACAGACTGAGGGAACAGCATAGTCGAAACTGGACAGCAGAGATAGACACGATCAGGAGGAACGAGTGAGTCAGAGGACATACAATGACCAGAGGAACAGTAGACAGAGCGATGGACATACAGAGGAAAAGACAGAGGAACAGCAAGAGGAACAGTCAGAGGACAGACAGAGGTAAAGACAAGAGGACATAAATCAGACAGATCTCTACTGGCGAACAGACAGATTGTAGAAGACATGTAGTGCGAATGGCAAAGGATGGATTACAGAATAGCAAGATGATACGAGAGGGGAACAGAGTCTCAGAAGAGAAACAAAGCATTAGAGGAACAGACAGGGTACAGACTAGTAGGGAAGAAGACAGTAGGAAACAGAACAGAGGAAACAGTACAGAGGAACAGAGAGGAACAGCAGAGGAACACGTCAGAGAAACGAGATAGGAACAGCTCCAGAGGACAACAGAGGAGAGGAAGAGAACACTCAGAGGGAAAGAAGAGAACAGACAGCAGAGCTGTTATACAGATGTCGTAATGCGAAACTTAGTCACAGAGGAACGAGGAACAGAGGAACAAGTATCGGTAGCAGTAGAACACGTTAATAGGGAAACAGACAGAACAACAGAATGAACAGTACTAGATGGAATCAGTGATTCAGGATAAGGAACAAGAGGATCAAGAGGTGAGCAGATCAGTGGGATCAGACGAGGAACATACAGAGGACAGTACAGGAGGGAACACAGATCGTATGCAGAGTGAATACATGATCCTAAGTTGGAACAGTCAGAGAACATCAGAGGAAAGTCCAGAGGAACAGAACAGAGGCAGGACAGAGGAAAACAGAGAGGAACAGACAGAGGAACTAGACAGGAGGAACAAAGAACTAGTGAGGACTAACACAGAGGAACACGTCCCGAGGAACATGACAGAGAACAGCGGAAGCTGTAAAAGACATGTGGTAAGGATACAGCCGGAGAAGTCGGAGACAGAGGATACAGTCGAGTAAGAAAATGTACAGTAGGGAACAGACAACTATGGGACTTTGAAGCAAGAGGAGACAGTCTAGAGGTATATCATCAGCAGAGGAACACAAGGACAAGTCAGAACAGGAGAGAAGAAACATAGACGAAGACGAAGGTAACAGTCAAGCAAGGAACAGAGAACAGTCAGAGACAACAGAGGAACAGACAGAGGAACAGACAGAGAACAGACAGAGGAACAGACAGAGGAACAGTCAGAGGAACAGACAGAGGACAGTCAGAGGAACAGTCGGAGTAGACAGAACTAGTTTCGAGGAAACAGAAGAGGAAACATGTCATTGAGGAACAGCGAGAAGACAGATAAGCGCAACAGAGGAACAGCAGAGGAACAGTACAGAGGAACAAGAGGAACAGTTCAGAGGAACACGACAGAGGAACGACAGTAGACACAGACATGAGGACTCAAAGACGACACGCAAGGACATAGCACGAGGGAACAGTAGAGGGAACAGCAGAGTGAACAGACAGAGGAACAGCAGAGGAAGCAGAGACAGAAGAAGACAGAGCATCAGAGGAACAGTCAGAGGAACAGACAGAGGAACAGTCAGAGGAAAACAGGACAGAGGAACAGCAGAGGGAACATCAAGTGACGACGAGGCAGATGAAAAGTCAAGAAACAGACCAGAGGGAAACAGACAGAGGAACAAGAGCAAGAGGAATCAGAGAACCATCAGCACAGGAACATGATGGAACAGCAGTAGAGAATCTAGTCAGAGGGAAATCAGTAGGAAACTAGACATGCAACAATGTATAGTATGGTAAACAATGATCAGAGGAACAAGACAGAAGGAACAAGACAAGCAGAAAACAGAGAGTATAAGAACGAGTATACATATCAGGATACAGGAAGACGGATAGCAGAGCGAATAAGACAGACAGGAACAGCCTTACAGCAGAGAAAGTCAGACAGCAAGAGGGGAACAGTCAGAGGAAACAGCAGAGGGACAGAACAGAGGACACAGAACAGAGAGACATCAGAGGAACAGTCAGAGGAACAGGACATATGGAGCAGCAAGCCAAGAACACAGAGGAACAGAGCAGACAGAGGAAGTAGTCAGAAAAGGAACAGAGCAAGCAGAGGGCAGATCACCACGCGCCAACAGAGGAACAGTCAGAGGACAGCGAGAACAGACAGAAAGAGGAACAGACAGAAGGACCAGACAGAGGAAAGAAGGAACAGTCAGAGAGACAGAGGAAGACAGAGGAACAGTAACAGAGGAACAGTCAGAGAACGCGGAACAGACAGAGGAACAGTCAGAGGAACAGACGGAAGAGAGCAGAACGAGGAACGACAGAGGACAACAGAGAACAGTCAGAGGAAAAGGAATACAGAGAACAGAAGAGGAACAGACAGGAACGAAGAGACAGTCGAGACAGAGGAGACGAGGAACATCAGAGGAACAGGACAACAGACAGACGAGCAGCGAGGAACATGGAACGACAGACAGTGGCCAACAGGGAGACAGAGAAACAGTAAGGACTCGGAACAGAGGAACAGTCAGAGTGAAAGAGACAGGAGGAACAGGCAGAGGAACAGTCGGAGGAAATCAGGTCGAGCTAGGAACAGAGAGGAACAGAAGAGCAACAGTCAGTTATATGTCAAACTCCTGATACATTAACCGAATGTTTCCATGATCTTTTCAGATCCTTCCTGGGGGGGGCTATTAAAAGGGAGGAGGGGCTATAAAGGGCGAGAGCGTGAAAAAGGGGGGGACTATGAAAGGGGGGGGGGTACTCTATAAGGGGGGGGCACTATAGATAGGTGGTACGTGGTAAAGATTGTCTAGAACCACACTTTAAGACTTTAACACTTGGATTTTCAGTCACGATGGAATCTTTAAGATGTTTCACATTTAAAAGGCCTATAGGTAGAGAGATGAGTTTGGCTGAGAGGCGTTTTAATGGGTGAAACATCTGTGAGGGAAAGTCTATGTGATCTGGACAACACCTCCTCCACCAATACAGAGTCAAAGAAAAGAACAAGGAAGTGGATTGCAGAAGAGAACATTGCTGATTTCGTCACACCCTTCCAAGTTTACAGCATGTGTTTTTCCATCTGTTATGGTCAACTGACTGTTACAAGACTCTCAAGCGCTTTGAAACGCAACAAGGACAAGAACTGGATCTGCTGAAAAGACCCTGTAGTACAGCAAAAAGTCTCCAGAACAGACCACTAAATGGACCTGTGGTGATATTCAATGTATAATCCATCCAACAGTAACAGAATTCTCAGTTAGTTCATCCCATCAGTAATCAGACGCGTCACTGGACATGTCAACCATTAACAGTTATAGACAGGTTGTCAGGTGAGACACTGACTCCTGCTCTGACTGAGAGAGTCACCATCAAGAAGCCATGAAGGAGACTGAAAATGAAACTTCAGGCCTAGAAGCTCCGCGTCTGACCTTGGACTGGACTCCGGGTCCTCTCACCACACCAATCACTGGAGTACTGTTCCAGTTCTCAGGTCCAATCAGCTGACTGCAACTGATGCATGATGGGGCTAAAATGTTTCATGTCCCGCCTGGAAACTGGGACAGATTCCACGTTAGGCCTGCCTGAGCTGAAGTGACGTGAGACTCAAGACGCTGATGCTGTTTTGGCCCTTTAGATGAGGAGGCATCAGGTTTTAACAGGGTTTTTAGATTTCATAAGAATCCTTTTAGAGCACCCCCCCCCCTCCCCCCCCCCCCCCCCCCCCCCCCCCCCACTCTGACACACTTCCTGACTGAAGTGCTGTTTCAGGAAATTACCCTGATTTATTTAATTGAGGTGAATTTACTCTCAGGAGAATAAAACAATTTAAAGCCCAGAGTCAGGTCACACTGAGACCCAGTCCTGGTTTACATCAGAGACCAGATCCAGAATCCTGCACCAGCCTGTGTCAAACCACATCGTCAGTGTCAACTGTAAACCACTGAGGTCCAGTCCAGGTCTGAACAGTTACAGGTCCAGGAGCAAAGAGTCCAAACCTTCAGTCCAGAACACAGGGGATCTGGATCACAGTCTGGATCATTGACATGTGGCAACAACATCAGTCTGGATTCATGATAACCTGATGATAACAGACAACAACAAAATCAACATCAAGTTCACCACATCTGGCTCTGATGTATGATCCAGATGTGGGAGGATCGGTCCACAGCTGCACCTGGAGACCTGCAGGTGTTTCACTGGCTTTGATCTGATTGTGATTCTGTGTCTCTTTCACAAAGAGGAGGTTGTTGTTTTCTTTTGTTTTGTTTGTCATCATCTGTGGGATTGATTTTATATCTATTATCAGCTCTTACTGACATCAGGGATCAATTCATTTTAAATAATTTATTTATTTCATATTCACCTGATATCATCTGTTACATTTAGTTCAGTTCAGTTTACAGTGAAATAATGATGATGACCGTGACACAGATGTATAGATCTGATATAGATCCTGTCTGCAGGTTTGTTTCATCTTAATCTAAAACATTTAGAAATAATTCACCTTCACTGATATTTAAGTTATTTTCATTAGTAATTATTCTGATAAACACCTATCATCTAATCAGTCTATCTATCTATCCGGACCATCTTTAACTCCTACAGTCTCTTCGTGTCCCGGTTCAGGCTCAGATCTGGTCCTGTAAAGGGATAACCACAGAGCGGTACACGGGCTCAGCTGGGACCGACAGTAGTTCCGTGTTTACCGGGCTGTGTGAGGGAGAGCGGCCGCTGCTCGGTGCCGTCAGAGCGGGTAGCGGGCTATGAGCTTCCCGGTCTGGATGAAGCTCAGACACAGAGTTAGAGGAACATGACACTTACGAGGTCACTGAGCTCAGAGGCGGGTCTCTGGTCCATCTCCTTGGTGGGGACAGCATCTCCCCAAAACCCCCGAAACAAGTCCCGGTCCGTCTGTCTCCCCGATCCCCGTCCTGTCTGCCCGCCGTCCTCTCTCTCTCTCTCTCTCTCTCTCTCTCTCTGTCAGTGTGTGAGTAGCTCTCTCGACTGCTCCTGCTGAACCGTCATTACTCAGTTTACAGAGGTAGAGAGACCTTAGGAATGAGTTAGGAGAGCGAGAGCGAGAGAGAGAGAGAGAGAGAGAGACAGAGAGAGAGCGAGAGAGAGAGAGAGAGAGAGAGAGAGAGAGAGAGAGAGAGAGAGAGAGAGAGAGAGAGAGAGAGAGAGAGAGAGACAGAGAGCGAGAGACAGAGAGAGAGAGACAGAGAGAGAGAGAGAGAGCGGGTTCACAGAGACTATAATCTGACTCACTGAAGTGGTTCAGTCTCCTGAAGCTGTTCCACACTCTGTTTCTATATACATATATATATATATATATATATATATTGTGTGTGTGTGTGTGTGTGTGTATATAAAGTGTGGAGATACAGTTTGTAGTTGTGTAACATGTAGGAGTCACAGTAGAAAAAAGAGTTTCCCCTCAGGTGATGACAAGCTCCAACACATTCTCCTGTCTCCACTGTCAGGATTTAGGTCTGACTCTGATCTGTTTCTGGTTGGATCTGGTCCTGCTCTGGTTTCTGCTCTAGTTTCTGGTTTCTGGTTTCTGGTTTCTAGTTTCTAGTTTCTAGTTTCTGGTTTCTGGTTTCTAGTTTCTGGTTTCTGGTTTCTGGTTTCTGGTTTCTGGTTTCTAGTTTCTGGTTTCTAGTTTCTAGTTTCTGGTCCTGCTCTGGATTCTGGTCCTGCTCTGGATTCTGGTAACCTGAATCTGAATCAATAGTGTGTCTCTGTGCTTCAGTGTCTTACTCTCAGCCTGGAGCTTTAGTCTCTGGGACTCAGGCCGGTCCACCAGCTCTGTGCAACAGTACTAAATCAGAGATGTTGGTTATTATATTATCCTGTTGACATTTACGAGACTATAAAGAGTCCAGCTGAGAAATAAAAGGGCTGCTGCGGTCAGTCCATAAACTGCAGCTCTCTCTGCGCTCTGTTCTCCAGTGAGAGACTCGTAAAGAGAGTGTAAACCGTGGTGAGGATGGACGTGTCCCTGCAGCCTCATTCTCCACAAATAGACTTTTATTTGTTGGCAGTGACTAATAACTGAGTTTAGCTTCAGTTTGAACAGTCACCTCCAGGACTCTGACTCTACTCTGACCTCCTCCACTTTCACCTGGACACATGCAAATACTCTGCGTGATAACAGTCAAATTCAATTTATGTCAACCATTAGATTAGATTATAATATGATTAGATTTTAATCTAATCATAAGCAGTGAAGGTCATTGATAGGGACAGACTGAACAAAGCAGGATTTAAAGACTCTGTAGCTTTGCACCAGCAGTCATATAAACTCTATCCACAGTGATGTGTGTAGATCCTCCGGCAGCAGCAGCAGAGTCACTGCTGTGAACGTCTGTGAACGTCTGTGAACGTCTGTGAACGCAGCCTAATGCAGTCCTGAACAAAGCAGCAGTGAGTCCCAGACCAGCGCTCAGTTGGTATATGAGTCCTCTTCAGCTTTGTCGACCCATGTCACCTGCGGTCTGTGGCTCTGTTGTGCTGCTGTGTGTGTGTGTGTGTGTGTGTGTGTGGGCAGGGGGGGGTCACTAGTTGAGTGGTGCTCACAAACGCCTCTTTTGTCTCCATGAACACAGAGGTAAAACGAGCCGGCATCAGTCACAGGGCTGAACATTGCATTGTGTAAATCCTGCTATCCTTGTGGGCATTAACTGGATGGGGGACAAACTCTCCAGGCTGTTTTTTGTGTGACAAAACACACTGTCCAGGTGTGTTACAGTCAGTGTGGGAATCATCGTAGAGACCACAGACCATCCAGACAGGAAGTCACATCATGAGAAAGGTCAGCTTCAGAGCCATCCATAAGAATCTGAGGAGTGTTTTCTGCTCCAGATTCAGAGTACTAACTTACCAATGTTAGCTAGTTTCTAACTTTAGCCTTATGCTATAGTTTAGCCAACTAATGCAATATCGTCCTCTCTACTAGCTCTGTACTGAGTTCCCTTTGACTCCAGAGAAAAGGTTGACCCCCTGATTGTCACTGTACAATTCAGTCTGTGTAGAAAAGAAATCAGTTACAAAGTGGGAAAAGACTTTGAGCAACAGCTCTGTTTGGAAAATGGTGAGTGGTGATGAAAAGGTCATGTGACTTATAGTAACTGGGCTACAACACGTGAGTTTGGCAGTGACAGGGAGGGTGGTGCAGAGGAGGAACAGCCCAGAACAGACTGAAGGGAAAATGGGAAAAGAGTCAGATTAACTTTCAGTTCTCAGCAGAATGAGAACTCGGGCTGAACCTGAGACCTGGTTGTCAAACATCAGGCCTCCGTCCCGTCTCTGGCCTTTCAGACTCTAATCTGCAGACAGGCAGCCGCTCTGAGTCTGAACAATGACGCTCTGTTCCCCTTCACACTTGTTTTCCTTTCTTCTCTCTTCTGTTTAATCTCCTCTCGTTTTCACTCTCCCTCTTTTTCTTCTTCTCTCCTCAATAACCAGCAGTCATTTTCCACTTTTCTACATTTTCCTCTCACTTACCAGATACTTTCACCACACACACACAACACGGCAAGATGTCATCAGGGAGGATATATTAGCTCCCCACACACACACACACACACACACACACAGTTCCTCCCTGAAGCAGAACAGAAAGGTCAGACCTTCATTGTTTCAGCACAGACATGTTGACTGGTGATTGTTTTGATTGTTTAGATGTTTTGGTCGTGTCTGTAAACTCAATTTATTCAATTAATCCCCCCTTCAGGAACCCACCATCCCCCATCCCATCCCCATCCTCCACCCCCACCCCACCCCCCACCCCCCTCTGGCTGAGATGATCAAGGAGAAAACATGGAGTCCAGAATAAAACATACCAGAAGCTGATGGTGAAAAACCAAACAGAGAAACACACAAACAGTTGAAACCAGGACTCTGTCTGCCTTTAGATTGACTGTAGACTCTGACTGTAGACTGTCTGACTGTAGACTGACTGTAGACTCTGACTGTAGACAGTCTGACTGTAGACAGTCTGACTGTAGACTCTGACTGTAGACAGTCTGACTGTAGACTGACTGTAGACTCTGACTGTAGACTCTGACTGTAGACAGACTGACTGTAGACAGTCTGACTGTAGACTCTGACTGTAGACAGTCTGACTCTAGACTGACTGACTGTAGACTGACTGACTGTAGACTGACAGTAGACTCTGACTGTAGACAGTCTGACGGTAGACTGACTGTAGACTCTGACTGTAGACTGACTGTAGACTCTGACTGTAGACTCTGACTGTAGACAGACTGACTGTAGACTGACTGTAGACTCTGACTGTAGACAGACTGACTGTAGACTGACTGTAGACAGTCTGACTGTAGACAGACTGACTGTAGACTGACAGCAGACTCTGACTGTAGACAGTCTGACTGTAGACTGACTGTAGACTCTGACTGTAGACAGTCTGACTGTAGACTGACTGTAGACTCTGACTGTAGACAGACTGACTGTAGACTGTCTGACTGTAGACTGTCTGACTGTAGACTCTGACTGTAGTCTGACTGTAGACTGACTGTAGACTCTGACTCTAGACAGTCTGACTGTAGACTGTCTGACTGTAGACTGTCTGACTGTAGACTCTGACTGTAGTCTGACTATAGACAGACTGACTGTAGACAGTCTGATTGTAGTCTGATTAGACTGACTGTAGACAGTCTAGTTAGAGTGTAACTGTAGACAGAACAACAGAGGGACAATTGAAGTCTTTGGGTTTTGTTGCGTTTTTGTTTGTCTGATGTTATATTGTTGTTTATATTTTTATGATGTACAATCACGCAGAGACATCTTTGTATTAATGTGGATTCTGCTGTTAACTGTGAGCATGAAATGTAATGAAGTCAGACTCTGGTCTAATCTGATTCCTGCTTGTCAGTGATAAATCTTCATTTATGAATTCCTCAGAGTCTCGCTCACTGAGGGAGAGACACTGACAGAGAGCTGCTCTCTATCACTACAAACAGCTTCATGAACTCAGAAGTGGATCATTCGTCTCAAGGACAAATGGACAGAGGAACAGTGTTTGAATGGAGAGGCTCTCGGCTTCTTCAGATGAAAAGAGACGTCTCTGCTATGGGACGTCTGGAAGACCAAGCTACTG
>NW_019174732.1:159508-166361 GCF_002260705.1 Seriola dumerili | reverse complement strand
TGTGTGTGTGTGTGTGTGTGTGTGTGTGTGTGTCTGTGTGTGTGTGTGTCTGTGGGTGTGTGGGGGTGTGTCTGTGGGTGTGTGGGGGTGTGTGTGTGTGTGTGTGTGTCTGTCTGTCTGTCTGTGTGTGTGTGTGTGTGTGTGTGTGTCTGTCTGTGTGTGTGTGTGTGTGTGTGTGTGTGTGTGTGTGTCTGTGTGTGTGTGTGTCTGTGGGTGTGTAATAATCATCCCCTTGTCTCTGTGTTAACACAGCTTCTGTCATGCTGAGGTCACAGCAGCAGAGTGTAGATGTTTAGCTGAGTGCTACAGTAAAACACTGCTGGTGTAAAAACCAGACAGCTCATACGACTCAAATCACACTCATGTTACATTAAACACAAGACACAATAACTGATGAACTGATGAACTCAAGCATGAACTGATTAGATTTTGGTGGTCAAAGGTCAAAGGTCAAGGTCACGATGACACAAACACTTTTTAGCCATTACTCAAGACTTCACACAGCTGGTTAATATTTTGTATGACTCAGGATAAACAGGGATGTAACATGAAACTAGTCTGAGAGGAGGAGGAGCTGATTCTAGTTTCTGACTCACTTTATTTCACCAGTGTTTGGTTGTTTTTCTCTAAGTGACAGTGAATAACTCACAGTCTGTTTTCAGCCAACAGATCATCTGACTTTCCACTGCAGCCCCACCACCACCACTCTTCCTCCTCCTCCTCCTCCTCCTCCTCCTCACATTCTCAGGTCCTGATGATACAGATGTTGGGATACCAGCCACACTCATCTCACACACCATCAATACAAACATATCAGCTCTGCTCTAACTGCAGTGTTTAACCACATTCTCTCACCACTGTATGAAATCACAGAGAGAGACAGATCAGATACAGAGAGAGAGAGAGAGAGAGAGAGAGAGAGACAGATACAGAGAGACAGATAGAGAGAGACAGATCAGATACAGAGAGAGAGAGAGAGACAGAGACAGAGACAGAGAGACAGATACAGAAAGACAGATACAGGGAGAAAGAGAGAGACAGATACAGAGAGACAGAGAGAGAGAGAGAGAGAGAGAGACAGATCAAATACAGAGAGAGAGAGAGAGACAGAGAGAGAGAGACAGATAGAGAGAGACAGTTACAGAGAGACAGACAGACAGAGAGAGAGACAGACAGTTACAGAGAGACAGACAGAGACAGAGACAGATCCTTGTACATTTAGTTTCCAAACGTCTCACACTCTGAGCTCAGACTGAGGACAGACTCCAACAGAAACTGGTCTATATTTAGACAATCTGACACATGGATCTGATCTGGATCAGGACTTGGTGAGACAGTCCAGTATTTCATGCTACTTTGCATTTTGGACTTTTTGACTTTTTCATCCAAACAGTCTGATATTAAAGCTGGTGTTGACACATGTAAAAACTTTGTTTCCTACAGGACCAGCAGGAACCAGTCAGGGTTTTACAGGACCAGTAAAACCAGCCTATAAACCACAGACAGGATTATAAGGGTATTTGTGATGACTGGCTGTAAACCAGATGTTCAAGTTGTTTTCTACAAAGACGCTGCAGGAACAACATGATGCTGCGTTTTCCATCGGAGCTCTTCAGTCCTGAAACGAGCTGCTCTGGTCACGACTGTGTTTCCACTTCAGCTCTGTGTGGGTTTTAACAGCACTCACTCCCTCATGACCTGGCCCGTTGTCATCAGCAGCTGCTATGAGCTGATTGGTTGGCTCAGCTCCAGCATTCATCAACAAATCAATAAACTGTTTTTAAAGCCCAGAATCTGCCCAGTGCAGTTTTCCACCAATCAATGAAGCTCAGCTGAACATCCTCAGTCTGAGCTGATGATGATGCTCAACAGAAGCTTCAGTCCAGCTGAATTTAAGGTAAACACAAGAAACTTGTGCTACAGAAAATGGACCAGACTCAGTGAATAGCTCCCTAAGCTTAACATCCTAAGTCTTATGATAAGTATTAATTTAGTTATACAGACTAATGAGCAGTGATAACTAACATGTCTTTGGGGTCATCAGGTCTGAACCTCCTTTCACCAGTGTTTCGTCTAGTTGGTCCCACGACACCTCCAGGAGGCTAGACAGTGATCACTGGCGTCCCAGAGTCACTCCCCTAATGCCAGCCATCACTGCTCCTCACACCACAACTATTTTCTCCTTTACCTTGCCTATGCTACCACACACAACATTATCAACTAGGACAAAACACACCAGCAGATTCAGCAAACAAACTCCCCTAACCAGTTGGAGAAAATGGCGGCCATTTTGAATGAGGGAGGTAGAGTCAGGGAGAGGTGCCTGTTTGGGCTAGCTCTCCCCCGCCGGGTTAGGCTGTGCTCTACCTCCCCCTACTCCCCCACTCTCCAACAACTCACCTAAAACAAACAAACTCGCCTAGACAGTCAGAGACACACTACAGACCAATTCAGAGCAATACAAACAAACCAACTCACCTGAACTAACCGCATGGTCTCAAAGAGGCTCACACAGGCCACACCCTCCACTTAAAAACACTTCCTCTTCCTGGATTTTCTTCCTTGCTTCTCCTAAGAGTCTGTCTATCCTAAGTGCTCCCCCTGCTGGGCCCCCAGCTACCATTATTTCTTCTCATCCAAATCCACTGACTGGATCTTACTGCCTCATCTGACATGTCCTTTACTATTTTCCTCACACTCTGTCCACTTCCTCCTAACTCCCTTACCAAAGAGACAACAGACCTTGCTACAAATCCTCTACATCCTACTTCCACTGGACAAATCCTAACTTTCCATCCTCGCTGCTCTGCTTCTGCCCCTAACTCTACATACCTGAGCTTTTTCCTTTCATATGCTTCTTCAACTGAAGCCTCCCATGGAACAGTCAGCTCTATGAAATATACTTTCATTCTACTCCTAGACCACAAGACTATGTCAGGCCTTAACTTTGTACTGGCTATTTCCTGGGGAACAACAAGCTTTCCTCCTAAATCTACCTGCATTTCCCAATCACAAGCATCCTCTAAGCTGCCTTGCCTCCTTGCTGTCTTACCAACTTTCTCTCCCTCTTGAACAAACTTGATTGCAACTCTCTTTATTTTAGACCCTCCTAAATTTGCCTGCCTCCGTAAGTCTTCAATTCCTGCAGCTAAGCTTTTTAAAACCTGGTTATGTCGCCACGTATACCGGCCTTGCGACAGACTAACCTTACAGCCTGACAAAATGTGCTTTAAAGTTGCAGTACCTGAACACAATGAACATAGCGGGTCTCCATTTACCCAGAGTTTTAGGTTCTGGGGAGTTGGCAATACATCATATGTTGCCCCTATCAAGAATCTAATGCTACTTTCCTCCATACTCCACAGCTCTTTCCAGCTAAGCTTTTTCTTATCTACACCTTCCCAATTTAACCACTGTCCCTGCTTAGCCTGAGCCACTGCCTTTGCACCCCTTAACATTTCCTCCTGTCTACGAACCTGTTCCACCACTAGCTTTCTCTTTTCCTTGGGACCTGCTCTACTCCACACCGGTTTGCCTGGGCCAAGCCCCAAGCCTCCCCGGCCTATTTGGACATTACCCACAATCTCTGTATGCCTGAGCGTTGCTTCTGCCTCCTGCACTGCCATTCTTGGATTCCACTTTCTCCCCTTGATTGGGTTTGGAACCACCTTACTGACTACCACATCTTTACTCCCAGATAACAGGAGCTCTGTCCTAACCTTAGTACATTTAAACTCCTCCACTAGACTAGTTACTGGGAGCTGAAGTATGCCTTTCCCATACAGTGCCACCGTACTTAAACATCTAGGAACACCTAGCCACTTCCTAATGTAAAAGCTAGCTAATCTTTCCATTTTTTCTGCAGCAGATAATGGGATCTCATATACAGACAGTGGCAACATCAACCTGAAGATATAATCACTTCATCCTGGAGTCGCAGTGAACTTTGGAGCAAAACCTGAAGCAGTTTGTCAGTCTGTCTCAAGATCAAAAGTTTAAACTGTGATGCAGGCACCCTGAAATAAATCATGTGGTCACAGAACAGACCAGGTTTAAACAATCTAATGATGTGTGAGCAACAGCTACTGAACTTAACCTGCTGACCTAACAGGGAAATACATGCTCAAGTGATCTGAGTCTATAGTTTATCTCCCCACAGAGCCTGTGTTTAACTGTCCACCTCACTACACCTGAGTGGAGCCACAGGTGAGCTTACAGCCATTCAACACATGCAGGTACTTCCATGTTTACCTGGTGAAGTCTTCTCTACACTCTGAACCAGAACCATCAGTCTGTTTTACACATTATTTTTCCAGTTAGTTTCTTTAGCTCTCGGAGACTCCAAGACCCACAATGCCCCTGGGCTGTTCTCAGAGACCAGAGTAGACATCACAAAGAGAGGAAGTGTGTCACCATTATTATTCCCTGAGGTGTGTGTGTGTGTGTGTGTGTCTGTGTGTGTGTCTGTGTGTGTGTTTGCTGAGTGCAGTTCCACAGTAAGAGATGATACAAAGCATAGTGATCAATAGTACTCATCCCTGTGTCACCAGCTGCTGGCATAGGGTTGAAATAAATGTTATTTAGTTGGAACCAGTCATTGCTGGTGGTAGAGTAGACCATCGCTCTAAATCCTGTTCACCTGGACCTGGACAGGGTCTGAGGGTCAGTTTAAGAAGACACTAAAGAATCCAAGAACAGTCAGCAGGTTTCCGTTTAGGAGGTCCTGGTCCCCTCTGGGCCCCGGGCCTCTGAAGGCAGAAGCTCAGAGTTTGATGAAGGTGGTTCTTGAACATGATGATTTTCACTTCCTGGTTTTAAAACAGCTGAAGGTGTGAGAATGTGTTTCAGCTGTTTTTCTTCAAAGAGCAGGAAAAGATGATGAAAAATAAAGCAACTCCACTTCCTGCTTGCACAGTGGACTCAGGAGCGCACACACACACACACACACACACACACACACAGTGTATAATACACCCTCCAGCCTTGGCTGCTCTTTTCTCTCACAAATAGGTTTGGACTCATTTATTACCAGGATCAGGAACAGCTGTAAACACACACACGCACGCACGCACGCACGCACGCACGCACGCACGCACGCACGCACGCACGCACGCACGCACACACACACACACACACACACACACAGGAGGGACATATTTAATTACATGAAGGAGAATAGTTTCAGTTATTATTGTGTCTTGATAACAGTTAAATACAGAAAAAGTTTGATGGCTGTTTCCCTCTGGTCTCATGTTTCTGTTTTGTTGTTTTCACTCACATTGAACTCGTCACATCAAACTGCAGGTTATAGATGATGGAACACAGAGAAATCCTCCATGACAGAGACTCAACAGAGAGACAGGAAAGGAGTTATTTTAAAACACCTTATACATTGTGGACGTCGCACAGACGTCTCAGAGCAGGTTTGTATTGTGTATTGTATAAGACAAACATGTATCAGCCTGTAACGTGTTGGACTGAATAAACACTGATGTTTGCAGCAGCAGGTTTTCCTCTGGCCAGAGGCTCGTCAGGTTCCTCCCCTCAGAACAGACTGAGCTCAGCAAGGACGGAGGTTTGGTCTGAACATTGGTAGGGACGCAACAACCCCTCCCACCCCCTTCCAAAACTAAGAGATTGACCTTTTAATACTGTCAACCAAACAGTTTATTGACATGTGAAATCTGAATTTACATTCAGTAAAGCCACTACACAAATATGTACCATATGTACATGAGTTGAATTTCCATATATGAAATATATGTACATATGAAGTATAATCATATATGTATTTAAAGTATATCCTACATATGTAAAAATTACATATGAAACCTGTTAGAAATTGGAAAATATCATATACCAAAATGTAAGTCTAGCAAATAGAAACATGTATTTTAGTATGTCTGTTTATATTACAGACATGTGTTACATGAATATACTGTATATCCATCCCAAAGCCTGTCAGTATATGTTCATATTATATATGTAAATATAAAAGATAGACATGTATGTTTGAATTTAATAAGAAAATATTTTAAAAAATCATAAACAAAAATGTATAGAATTTTAATAAGAATGTTGTTTAAATTAAGTTGCATTTTACTATGGTTATTTCATAAATGTTATTAACGTATATCTTCATATCCAGACGATGCGATGTATACATGTCATAATAATATATCCTCTTATCACACATAACACATCACTCTTGATATATATGTCATATATATGTCAAAGGTCATAGTATGGTAAGGCATAAAAACATCATAGTTAAGTTAGGTATAAAATTGTGATAAAAAAAATATAATAGTAGAAAGGTATGAAAATGTCAGTAAAATGTCATAGTAAAGTCAGGCGTAAAGAGGGTCCTGAGTTATTTGGTGGAAAACAGCTCCATCTTCTGGAAGCAGGATGTAATTATTATGTCTCAGAGGAACGTTTCAACATCTGTGGATCCATGACATGAACTGAGGAACTACCCACTGTTGGTGTGGTGTTCCTAATAAAGTGATCGCTGAGAGTACAGATGAGTAGTAATCAGCTTAAGGGAATATGTTGCTCAACCCAAAGGTCATCAACAACCATTTTCAGAATCCCTTAATTATTTGTCTTTAGACAATAACCATTCACCTGACACTTTCTGATGTTGGTCAGACACAAGAAGCATTTGAAGATCATTCTCTTTCTGACATGTTGTAAACTATAAATATTAATAGGAAAAATAATTAACAATGAGTCTAAAAATCATTTGACTCATTCACGGAATAAATGAAATTAAAACCTCTGAAATTAAAACCTCTGTCTCTCTCACATGTGAGAGAGACAGAGAGAGAGAGAGAGAAGAAGAGAGACA